>NC_086237.1:3682500-3982500 GCF_036321145.2 Pelmatolapia mariae | reverse complement strand
AGCCAAGTCAGGTTTTGCTAACTTAACTAATACATAATCTTCATATTTTTACATATAAAACGTACTTCCATGTGTGTATAGACATGTTTCAGCACATCGCTGCACATATTTCACATTTTCCAAGCAAAATATTAGAAATAAATGAATGGTGATTCAAGACTAACTTTTTAACAGCTTAACAAACCGGTGTTGAAAACCAGGGCAGTGCAGTGGCTCGAGTTTGGCAACACTGTGAGAGACCCAGCAGCTGGCAGCAGGTGTCTGGTGGCTGGATGGGGAGTAACTGAAAACAACCAAACATCAGACGTCCTCATGTCTGTCAATGTGACTGTGGTGGACAGACAGAAGTGCAACTCTCGTGATTATTACAACCACAGACCTGAGATCACCAAACACATGATATGTGCTGGTTCAGATGGTACAAACGTCGCTGATACCTGTCAGGTACGTATGAAGAATCCATGTATTTTTCCTTGTTTGAAGGAAATGTTCATTCAGCTCAACACCTGTGAGTCAAAGAAACACTGTCATGTGTTTGTTCTTGCTGCAGGGGGATTCAGGAGGGCCACTGTTGTGTGATGGAGCGCTGGTTGGAGTCACTTCTTTTGGAGCAGGTTGTGGTATCATTAAAAAACCTGGAGTCTACTCGTTTGTCTCAGAGAGACAGCTGTACTGGATCAAAACTACGATGAAGTTATTCTAAATGTGTGAAACCACAGCATCAGTCTGCATGATTTGATGTTACATCTGTCAGTGTTGTCTCTGTAGACCATTATTCAGTTTATCATTTTACCGTTCCTCTTACAGTTTATGATTTTTTAGTTTCTGCCAGCTTGCTATACTTTTTTTTATAGGTTCTGCACTTGGTTAGTCCACCACATGATCTTATGGCAGATAAATGTGGACTGACCTCCTGACCACATTTTAGACCTACTATAAAAAAAAATTGGAAACACTGTTTGAAATTTTACCATCTTTCACCACACAAACCAGACAGATACATGGTTATATCTAATCATCATTTTTCCAAATAATTTAAAGAATTCCCAAACAGGAGTGCTCCTGGTTGTTGCAGATGAGTGCAGCTGCAGTAAAACCAGGAGAAGCAATTTTTATGTTCACACAAAAGCCATGAATGTAAAATAAAACAGAGAGATTATTCAGACTGTCAAACAGACAGATTCAACAGCTCATATACAACCAACTGAAACTGAAAATGAGGCTTGTGGACAGGATTGTTGAAAAAGATTTTTAAAAAGTTTTAACTTTTTTTTTTTCATTTCGCACTACGACTCTGTTGCTTGAAAACCAAAAAAACAAACATATTTTTCTACTTGCTGCTTTTTCTACTTTCTAATAAAGCTGGAGGCATTAATAACAAATACACATTTGCTCTCTTTTTCTTTGATTGTACTGCAGTTTCAAACTGTACCTTTCAAAGTATCATCGTTAATATAATGAGTTTACAGTTACAGTCTAATTTGAGGCCCAAGAAACATTTTCGCTGCTTTTTCCAACTCTTTTGATCAGCTGCAGATTTTCTTGTATAAATGTTTTCTTCAGAAGAAAATAACACAGAGAATATTCACTTATGGGAAACAAAGGAACATGAGAAATACTGACAGCTTCACATGTTGAGGATCTCCTCTTCCTTAGGATTCAGTGACATGATCTTCACACATTCAACTCCATCAACACTGTGTCTTTTGTCATCGATTACTTCCACAAATCCTGATTCTTTTCTTTCTTTTTGTTAAATTGTCTGAAAGTATCAGTCATATACACGTCTGCACCTCCACGTGGTTATTTATGACAAATTTGACCACAGGCTTTGAAACAATATCAGCACTCGATCAACAGTTTCCTCGTGTTTGTTGTCTCTGTAAATGAGCCGGCCGCGATCACAAGTTTATAAATATCATTACTCAGAAAAGAAAGAGTACTTTTTATTTGAAGTAAACATTTCAGTCAATCACCTCATATATGTTATTATTCTTTGTTCTTTAAGTTGTTTAATCAAGACTAAACCAATGATGTAAACATGTATATGCAATGATCAAACTAATCCTTTCATTAGAGGGAAAAAGGACCGTGGAAGAAGAAAATACCTGTCCTACACAGAGTGCAGCACTCGAGTCTTGTGTTGGTCATAAAAATGTATGTGTTCATTTATTCCACTGCTTGAATGCCAGTTTAGCTCCCTAGGTAGATGTTTTTTATATAATTATTGTTATCATTAATTATCATTGTTACCAGTATTGCTGTGAATTTGGTGGAACTTACACAGTGCCCCCCAAAATATAGCAGAGAATGCCACCTAATGGTGGAGTATAAAAACTACATGTCAGTTGCATGTAGTCGTCTTTTGCACGAAACCTTTTCATAAATATGTTTAGAAGAAAACAAATGAACAAATTATTGTTTCACTGAACTTGAAATCTAAAACAAGCACAGTGACATATTAATATTTGATGCCACAGAAAGACTTTGTAGCTACTGTAGCGACCATATACAGTTTGTGGTGTATGGTGTTGCGTGTATATTCCTGGATTTATGGTTGTCGTGCAAGTCATGTGGGAAGTATTGAACGAGCAGGAAATATGTTCACCCCGTCGCTGGTGTGTCAGCAGGGAGACTGGGTGAGTAAGGGGAGGGTGTGTCTTGTTGACTGCTGTCAGTCATCTTGCTAAGTTTAGAGCACCTTGGAGTAGCTTCCTTTTGCTCAGGCTTGACTGCAGCATTGATGGATTATTAAACATGCAAATAAACAATTTATGGACCAGTTCTTGGAAACTGGATCAATTTGTTGGGTTGCTTACAAGTCATTAGAGCAGTAGTCCCTACTTCAGCCTCATGGTGGTTAAATTGGTAATGACAGCAGCATTTTGAAAGTTCTTGTGCAAACAAAAGAGGTAAAAGAAATTATTCGTTTTTTTACTTCTGTGTCTCGCTTTATTGAAAAGTACAGAATATACGTAAAAATATATTTGTTTTAATGTTTCCAACCACAAACACTCAAATTTAGACATAAACAAACAAGGAAACATGTTCAAGAATTTATCCATGTCAAAAAATACGTTCAAGCTTAACTTTGAGTTTACGTTTAAAATACACCAAGTAGTGAATCTGTTTGGCTGACAGGCTGGATAATCTCACTTTGTTGTTTTACCTTCATGGGTTCCTTCATAATCTGCAGCAAACAGGAGCACTCATCTTCTTAGAGTTAATCTAAGTTAACTGGAAAAAGAGAAAATAAGATTTCTACAATTTGCAGGCTGCTCAACTCTGACTCCAAAGTCTGTGCAGCTTCTCAGTCATCTAGGTCATGACCAATGTTCCTTAGGCAGCGGTTGTCCTTCTCTCCTGTATTGGCTGGAGCTTTCTTTTGGTGCCTTCCCAGCTTTGACAAAAGTGCCAGGTTGTTTGATGCACACCATTCTCCCAGTTTCAGGACCTCATCTCTGTAAGCCACCTCATTTCCCTGTGATCAGCCCCACCACTGTTGCGTCATCAGGAAATTTGACAAAGATGCTCTCTAGGTGGGCGGGACTGCAGTCATATGTGTAGAGGGAGTAGAGTTGTAGGCCTAGTAAACAGCCCTGGGGAGAGCCGATGCTGAGAGTGCGAGGGGAAGAGAGGTGAGGACCCAGTTTCTCCCCCTGGGGTCTGTTTGACCAAGAAGTCCTTTATTCAAAAGCAGGTGGGTGGCGGGAGCCCCAGGTTGGTTAACCTGGTGATCAAAATGTCTGGTATTATTGTATTAAAGGCTGAGCTGAAGTCAATGAAGAGCATTCTGACGCAGCTCCCCTTTTTTTCCAGGTGACTCTGTGTGGAGAGCAATGGCTACAACATCTTCAGATCTGTTAGTCCGGTATGCGAATTGGTGTGGGTCCAGAGTGGCGTAGGAGACAGGTTCTGATGTGCAGAGCCCCGATCCTCTGTTCTTACCAGAGTCACCGTTCCTGTCCTATCTGTGTAGCAGGCGGCCTGTTAGCTGCACCGCGGCATCCAGGAGTTGTGTACGTAGCCAAGTCTCTGTGATGATAAGCACGGAGCAGTCCCGAACATAACGATTTCCAGCCAGCTGTCTTGCGTACCATGGATCTGGCATTTGTAAGGTAGAGGTTCGGCAAAGGAGGTCTGAGTGGCTGTTTCCTCAGCCTAGCCAGTAGTCCAGCCCTGCAGCCTCACTTTTGCTTCCTCTCTCTTCGCCGTCTGCATTGCCTGTTCGATCTGACAACAATCCACAGAGATCCCGCTGGTCTCGCTATCCTGTCCAGAATGTTGTGTGTGCGCTGAAAGTCGCTGATGATTGTCATCTTCGTTTGAAAACCGATGTCCAATATCTCCAGATGACTGTAACGTCCAGTTGTGTAGGTAGATGCCCGTACAATGTACGATAAGCACACTAGACATACAAAAAGGCACAAATAGGGAGAGCTGCTGTAAGCTGCTGCGTCTGTGCGCGCAGCCATCTTGGTCACCCAAACAATCTTGGTCACCTGAACATCTTCTATCCCAGGAGACTGAAAAGATTCAGCATGAGCCCTCGCATCCTCAGGACCTTCTACCTCTGTGCCATTCAGAGCATCCTCACTGGATGCATCAACACCTGGTACGGCAACAGCACCACTTACAACTGCAAAGCTCTCCAGAGAGTGGTGCGGTGTGCGGAAAGTATAATTGGAGGTGAGCTTCCCTCGCTCGAGGACATCTACAGGAAGCAGTGCCTGAGGAAAGTGGGGAGGATCATCAAAGACTCCAGTCACCCCAGCCATAAACTGTTCAGACCACTTCCATCAGGAAGGAGGTTCTGCAGCATCCGGTCCCGAACCAGCAGACTGAGAGACAGCTTTTTCCATCAGGCCATCAGACTGCTGAACACTTCATAGACACCTCACCTTCACTTACTGGAACTTCAACATTATGCACTCCATACTGTACATTAATGCCACTGTTTTGCACATTTCCAACTGCTGACCTCTGTAGATTTTATTTAATTTTATATATATGTATACACACACACACACACATGTATATATACATATTTGGTATACATATTCAGTAATGTGCATACATTCTTATATTTGTACATATATTTATTCTTATAATTCTCAGGTTCCATTCTTATATTTTGCTTTGTTTTTATGTTTCTTGTATTTTTCACACCTCTGTTGATGTGAAGCTTGCACACAAGAATTCAACTTCAGACAACATCTATATTTTGTTGTGATAGAAGAGAATTTTGAGATGACATTTGTAACTGACATGTCCTAATACGTTATCAGATATTTATCACTGTGTCGACTTATCACCATGATTTTTTTATTGGTTGTCAATTTGCATCTACCTTCACAAGAACTGATTTTGACATGATTCACAAAATACCAACGTTGAATGATGGTAAATAAAACAATCAAGTCATAAAATCATAAACATAACTTCATTGATTTTAACAGAAATACAGCTCCAAACTGTCTTTGCTGCTGTCACGTCATGAGCTTTGACTGTATTCACCTGAGGGGCTGAGCTTTTTGTTCATTTCAGCTGCATCTTTATCACTATGATCACTCATAAACTGGGACACAAACTTAGGACCCTGGGACTATCCACTACCCACAGACCATCACACGTCAGAACCGGCACCAAAACCTTGTGAACCCTGGTCCTGAGGACAGCCCTGAAGGGATCTGGGATACAGTGAAGTTTGCTGATGACACTACTATGGTTGGACTGATCACCAGTGATGATAAAATCCTCACTTCCCATAAATGGTGAAGAGGTGGAGAATATGAAGAACATCAAATATCTGGGTGTTCACATTACCAACAATCTCACATGGTCAGTGAACATATCACAGCTGGTAAGAAAGCACAGCAGCGACTGTTCTTCCTGAGGAAGCTGAAGCTGGCCCGACTGTGCTCTCAGCTCCCGGTGAAGCACAATAGCGAGCGTCCTGTCAGTGAGTCACTGTGTGTGCTGACGCCTCAAACAGAAACAGAGACAACACGCGCTTCAGGGAAGAGATACCGAACCAATAACATCCGGACAAACAGACTAAAGAACAACAAACACACACATCCAGATAACCAAGAATTCTTATACATCTTTTATTTCTACTATTTTGGTGCCTTTAAAAAAACAAAAAGCTACTTTTACCCCTTGCTGTTGGTTGATACTCACCAAACAAACTTTTGGTCTTTACTCTGGTTTTAAAAGGCATGCAGTCCTCTGTGACTTAAACAGTGCAGTTATACTCTGCATTTTGAGACCGGACACTTCAGTAAACGTTTCCTAGCTATGTGCTTTATATCTTACATGCTCTCCATTGTTCTCCTTAAAAATCTGAACCAGGCGTGTGAAGAGCTCTTGAGGTTCGAGGTTTTTCCTCCACAAATATCTGTAACTGCACATTTTGATCAAATCTTTTAAGGGACGATGGAGCCCGAGCTTTTCCATGAAACTCGAGCCCCTCTTTTTGGATGCTGACAGCAGAACCAGCTAATGATCAAACACTCGTTCTCCGAAGAGTTTCAGGACTTTGCAGAGTCTCTGTTTGTGATCCTCTGTGAAGGTTTCAGGCTGCAGGACCAGCAGGAACACATGAGGTCCAGGAGCTGTGAGCCTCACACAGTTTTCTACATGATCTCTCAGATCGTCTTCAGAGATGTTTGGAAGCAGCAGATCTGGAGTGTTGATTAGGATGATTTCTTTGTCCCTCAGCAGTCCTCTCACCGGCTGATAGTCTGGCTCTTCCTCAGGGCTAAACACAGGAACCTCCAGTATGAAGTTCACCACAGCGGTCCTCTCAGACTGAATGTTCCCCAGCAGAACCACCCTGATCTCAGACACTGCAAAGAAAACCGTAAAGAAAGCAATGAATACAACGAAGTGTAGAAGATTCAGGTAAAGATTTATTGTCTATTTGTCTGTGAGTGTTTCAGCTGACTGCACTGATTGTTTTTATAAAAACTCAGAGTTGGGTCTGACTCACTGTCTGGTGGCTGCAGATCGTCGCTGCTGTTCAGCAGCTGCAGATCATCTGTGAAAACACAAAGATCATCTCAGAGCGTCATCATCAGAAAACATGTTTGTCCTGGATGTGCTCACATTCACTGGGTAGTGTAGAATTAAAGAGATTATTTTACTGCTACTGTTCAAGACCATCATCTTATCGTTGCATTAATTACCATTCATCAGAGCATTGATTGAAGCTTTCGGCATTATGGAACTTCTGTGTCTGCAGTTATCTCTTAAAATACATGAATGTTCTCTACATGCAAATTATGTGCTTGTAAACGCAAGAAGGGGCGTTACAATACCCTGATGTTATAAAAGCAATCTAGAGTGTATTTTGGGCAGAGATGTACAACTGATGTTTTGCAGTTTACACCTCTCCACGCTGCGTGCATTCATTAAAATCAATTGTTTGACCGACCTCTTCTGGACTATCATTGTTTTACTCTCATCCTCAATTTCGAACCCGTAACATTTGGTGCATTGGCCGGGGTTGAGGGGGAGAGAGTTGGAGATTGAGACCGAGAGGGTCCGAGGTGCTCAGACGGGCAGACACGAGTCAGTGGTGGAAGTGAGTGGACATAAGCCGGCTTATCTAAAGGTAAGGCACTACCTGTTGAATTATTTCCAAACTGTGCCAGATTGACGATTACAAAATTGAAAGTCTACTCACTGAAATTACTGGTAAGGGTCTGTTTTGATTTTGGTGAAAATCTCATGAGAATTGAAGTTGAAGCAATGATAATGAAATGTTGAAAGTGACAGTAGTGAGTAAAGAGAAAGCAGTTGGACTGCTGAGAGAAATAAGAAAAAAAGCAGTTGGACTGCTAAGTGAATTTAGTGTGATAGGTAATTGGTGAAGTGTTTGTGACATTACAGTCTCAATTGAATATAAAGCCGGGCTTGGACATTATTAAAAGTATTTTTGTGGTTTTATAGGATGTCTTCAAAAGTAATTAAATTTTATAGAACGGGACTCTGGGAGTTCTAAGAAGTGCATTGTTCAGAGGTAACGCTTGCCAACGGTTCGGACGCGCGCCGTTGTCCTCTACGAGGGATAGTCAGTTGGTCACTGTGGAGATTGGGGCACTCCAGAATAACTAGTGGTTGGACCACTTTGCCGTCCGGGACGGTGATTTGCACTTTTTGGTCAGCAAAGTTCGGAACTTGGGCGTAGGACGCTTTTAAATTGTGTTAGGACATTAGATATGTGACCACGGCCCGGGGCCGAGACTGGTTAATTGATGACAAAAAACTCAGGGAGTTTATCGGTTGGACCGTTAGTCTAAAATTGTCGAAATTGTGTAGGTTTTGAAATGTTAGGCCTGATAATCTGTGCAGTTGTAATCATAGGACGTCTGTGTAATATATTAAGAGACTTGTCTGAGTCTGTGAGTCAGGCTGGTATTATTTTTAGACTGTGTGTGTGTGTGAAAATGCAAATAAGGCAGCTGAGAGGTGCATAGAGTATGAGGAAGTTTATAGAGACCGCTACACATTGCTGTTTGCCTGTATTTAAGACGCTGGTTTTGTTTATTACAATAGTGTAAGTAAAGTTTTATTTCTTGCCATGACTGTATGACTTTTTGCTGGGTTTTGAGATAGGATACATAAAATGTTGATACTTAGGCTGATTGAAAACACATAAGTATATGCACTTAGTACACCCACTCAAGAAATTATTGTGTGACTGATGCTACAAAACTGACCTAAAGAATGGTGATGTGTGTGGAGAAGTGTTAGTTGTCCTGATGTGTGAAAGAGCTCTATTTAAATGTGTGTGAGTGAAATGAAGGCATATTGTTTTTAGATAAAGATTTAGTAGAATTACTGATTGTTTGTAGACTGTGAAATTCAAAGGGAAACAGAGTCTGCCTGTTGCCTGCAGGAAGTCTCTGCAGAGGCTGTAGAAACAGGAAACCGTGTGTGTGTCTGGGACAGGAAATGCATGCCCATAAAAGGGAAGCTCACGGTGACAAGTGTGCACCCAGAGAAGAGAGAGAGTTAACTCTGGGCAGATGAAGCAAAAGGGAGGTTTTAAGATAAAAAATGAATATGATACTAATTATATGCTTTAGTGTGCCAATACAGGTGGATTTCTCTCAACATTGGGACCTTGAGTACAGCGGCAGAACAGTAGATTAACAGAATTGGGAGAAAATAAGCCAGTCTTTGGCTCGAAATTGTGCAGCTTGAGCTCTCACTTTGTCCTTGACCCCGAGAAGAAACGCAAAGGACAGTCAATTTCCTGATGAAGACCGATAGAACATCATGGACTTGAAGAAGTACCTGAAGCTAAAAGACAGTGCAAGTGAGAGCAGTAACACTGACGACGACTGATGAGTCCAGCAGCATGAATGAAAGCACGTGATGCAACATGCATGCTGGTGAAGAACAGTGTGATATGTCTGCTTGAAGGCACTGACTCTCATATTTGCCAAGCTTGGAGCAATCTTGGAAGAGAAGACTGAAAAGATGAATGGAGAAGAAAACAGAGCAAATGAAAATAAGACTGAAGGAAGAAGAATACTGAAAGATCAAAACAGAGAAGAAACAGACTGTGTTTGCTGGAGCTCTGAAGCCCGAACAGGACACTGTGAATGAAAAAGGACCAGTGAGAGATGAAGCTGGACGAGTTTGATTGCGAGAAGATAGGAGATGATTGGATTGAAATTGAAGCCTGAACTCATGATTGTTTAGGGATGTCCACCACATCACAACAAAGAGGTAAACAATACAAAAGGTAAAGATAATAAAAATAACTGACAACTATATCAATGAATAGAAAACACACATACACAAATTGTTACATGTGAGATTATTTTTGAAACGAATCAGAAGTGAGATAGTTTGAATCTAGAGCTCAGTGAAAAGATGTATAAATTAAATATGAATACATGAAAATGCAATGAATACATAAGGATGCAATGAAGAAGCAGCTTACACTTATGCAATGAAGATGCAGCTTACACTTATGCAATGAAGATGCAGCTTACACTTAATTAAGATGATCACCTGGCATGCAATGAAGAAACTGCTTACACTTAGTGTATATTGACATGAATATAGGAAAATGTAATGAAGAACGCAATGAAGGCATGCAATGAAGAAAACAGCTTACACTGCATTTACATGACCACATAACGCAAGGAAGAACAGGCTTACATAAATGACATAATTGGTATTTCTGACTAGAGAAAGTGAATGGGTCGTTTAGGCACCCGTGATAATAATGAAAATGTCTTAGTTTGTTATTTTCAGGAGTAAAGCAGACCCGGACCATTTCTCCAGATGCAGCAGTCGGAAGGAAGTATAGGTTAACATCAATGGATATGTTAAGGCAAGTTTCGGGTTGAATTGTTTACAGCAGGATGTGTCCAGGAACCTGAAAGCAAGCCCTAGCTGCTGGCGGAAGACCAGGAGGGCTGTTATTTAAGGTGGGAAATTAAAGTTTGGGTTAGCAATTCGGGGACGGAGAAAACTGACTCTTTAACTGGAGAATGGGAAAGTGTCTGTGAGGCTGTGAAGCCATATATGCAAAATAACACACACAAACATACGCAACGAAGATCAGCTTGCTACTTGTATGAGTGATAGAATGGTGTGAATGTTTGATAAAGTGATTAAAGTAGTTTAAAAGGGTGACTTAGGAGTGGTTTTGCAATGATTGATTAAAACAAGTGATTAGTATAGAAAGAAAATGAAAATAATGGAATAATGTGATAAAGTTTAAACATGTATTTGCTTTGCCAAGTTGAGTTGTTGAGATGTGACTGAGTATGCAAATTAGTTGGGGAGCTTATGTGAGTGATGACAGAGGAGCTTGCTGTGTGTGTGTGATTGAGGCCTTAAAGCAGAAGTAGACTGTTCAGAGGTGCAAATTTGATTAAGAGGTTTATAAATTAGTGTTGACACATTGGGATAACGTGTTTATATCTTAGGCTGAATCTGAGTATGGTAAAGTGCTTAAAGGGGGATATTGTTGTGTACAAAACGGTGCAGCTTTTGGCGAGGTTTTCAGTGAGTTGAACGGGTGAAATTTCAGATTGTTGAAGATTTTTGAGGTTGTTGTTTTATTTTTAATAGAGGGAGTTTTAATAAACATGGACATGTTTAAGGGTGGTTTGTAACAGTGCACTTAGAAAGAAAAAACCTGTCAGGTGATTTTGTTTTGTACTTTGATGAGCTAATACTCAGCTCTCTTTTTTCTCATTTTTGTTGTAAGCAGGCCTGCAAAAGAATGAATAACAGCGCTGACAAAAGTCTCAGGAGAACAAAAAATAAGGTGACCTTTTCCAGATTACAATGGGCGAAGGAAAGAGGCCACGTGTGGGGATCGGATCAGATTGTGGGTCCCTGTCTAAAAGGATTGCAGCGAGCCAATCCAGTCCAAAAGTATAAAGAACTATTTTCCTAGAAACAAGTAAAAAGAAAATAAATGATTATATAAATAAACTGAGTTTACGGAAAGTGGAAAATCTGATTATTTGTGCGGAAGTCTACCAATACCCGATGTTAATGCGTGTGAGTGAATGTGTGGGTGAATGGACGGACCAGGCAGACCATAGGTTGGACCGACTGGACACTGACAAAAGACTGGACTAAGGTTGGACACATGACTGATAACTGTTCTGTTTTAAGTTTTCTTTTATAACACAGGTTGGATGATAAGTGGGAGAAACTGAGTATGAAATGTGAAGTTCTGGTTAACACACAGGTTTTTGTTTCTAGGACGTTTCAAGGATGCAGGCTGTGGATGGAGCCAAGAAAAGATTTGACATGATGATTAATTTGATTTGATTAATTAAACACAGGTTTGAAGGTCCGGAGAATTTATATATAATATGATAGGACTGAACTTTTATTTTAATTGCCTAACCTGAGTGAAGGATTTTGAGTTTGTAACACATGAGATGTGTCACAAAAAGGGGGGAGTTACAGGACTTAAGGTTTAATTTGAAATGGGTTTTAGGATTACTTGATGATGTTTGGGTTTTTTGATAATTTAGGTATGGTAAAACTGAGGCAGAAAGTGTTATTTTCAGGTTATTTTTGATTTCTAGAATAAGAGGTTATAATTTAGGCGTGCACATACAGATATGTCAAAGGAAAATTGTATATATGTGATTAGCTACATGAAATGTGCTCTTTTAGGGTTACTAAGCAAATGTCTACGTGACTTTTACCTAATAACCTCTGTGATGATAAACTTATTTACCGACTAGCAGCTTGCTCTCTTGTAGAACATACAGACTTAGGAAAGGGGAACCTCAGCTCTGAGTTCTGAGAATAACTCTGGTATCTTTGTAAGTTGGTAGAGTTTGTAATTAAATGTGGGGCTTGAAAAGAGGAAGCAAATTTGGTACAGGACGTGCTTGAGATGATCAGATGAGAGAAGGGGAAGGTCAGGAATAGTTTAAACTAAGATTGAGAAAGTAAATGGGGTGAAAGGGGGGTGTAGCAAGTAGATTCAGGGCAGCTCACAGCCCGGCGTAAACGCAAGGTGCTGTCACACAGCTTAAGTTATTTGTTTGATTTATTTTATGACAAAATAATAAGGAAACATTGAAAATATACAACACGTTGAGGAGACAGATAGGGTTGGCCAATCGAAAGGTTTTGTTTGTTTAGCATGATATCTTTTGTTATATTTTAGCGTTTAACATGGAAGATGCCTCTCTCGAGCTTCTCTCCTGATGCTACCCCACCAAAAGACGCTTATCCATAGAGACTATGTCAGCTCCCAAACAGACAACAACAAACCAAGACTAGCAATAAACAATCTAAACATAAATAATAACAAATAAAGAACAATACAGAATCCAAATTTGAACCGAAGAATAAAATAGTGAAATGTGGATTATTAAATATTAAGTATCTCTCTTCAAAAGTCTCTGTTAGCTGACGCCAAGCGGTCGCAGCAGATGGCTGCCCGTACCTGAGCCTGGTTCTGCCGGAGGTTTCTTCCTGTTAAAAGGGAGTTTTTCCTTCACACTGTTGCCAAAGTGCTTGCTCAATAGGGGGTCACAAGATTGTTGGGTTTTTCTCTGTATCTATGAAGCGCCTTGAGGCAATTTTTGTTGTGATTTGGCGCTATATAAATAAAATTCAATTGGATTGTATTGAAGTAAACTTAAATGTTATAAATTAGGAATTAGTTCATTTCTCAGGGGAGAAATGAAAAACGGGGACTGGTGTTAGGAATAAAAGAAATATTTTTAATATGTATCTGCTCATTATCTTGTTTTAAGTACTTTAATAATGAAGGCTTGTAGAGCAAGGCCACTTTTTACTCACAAACAAGTGCTCAGCCAGACTGAAAAACAGGAAGTTTTAGTGCACAAGGCATATTAATAGATATAGACACAAAAAGAGGAACTCCCCATATAAACAACGTTGAAGACTGTGTGAAGTATAAAGTACCGAAATAACACCATATAAGTCGCAGCTGATGATTCTAATGTTAGAGAGCTCTTGCAACTGGCGTCTGAGCTGTGCAGAGGTCTCTCACCCCCGGAAGATGTTTAAATAAAAAAGCTCCAAATCTGACATTTACACACGAAGGAATCAATATGGCAGATTTAATGGGATTAGGAGAACCTCATGATTGTACCAAGAAAGCAGAACTTGAAGGGAAAGTCAGGGAAGATTTAAAAGCAGGACCTGTTAGGATTTGGGATTTAGAGATTCTTTTATTGCTATCATATAATCTGCCTTATGATGACTGCATTAATAACAGGTTGTACAGTATTATTTTAATAGTATTGAATATGTTTGTCATAACAGTGATGTCTCTATTTACAGGTTGAGTTCATTTCATACACAATGCATAACTGTGCTTGTTTAGAGTTGATGTTCCGTCCAAAAGGGTTTTAAGCTTCACTGGTGAGAGTGTCCAGGTGATACATGTTGAGGGAAGATGAGAACATAGCAGGTTAATTGCATGCACGCTTACAAACACACATGATTTAAATATAGGCCAGGCCGAAGGCCTGGACTTTATGTAGCTTTTAACTTTACAGCTCCTAACTTCCAGGAATGGCGTGGAGTGTAATGAATGAATGCAAAATATGCTTACAGACACAAACATGACAGGGGTTTATTTTACAGGGTAAAGGTGGACCACATGTTGCTTTGTTTCTGCTTAGCAACTACTGAGGTAAAAGGTGTTAAAGATAAATATGCAATAAGTGAACAGGAAACGTGTGAGGGTGAGCCGGGTGAAACAAAATGTTGTAGATAATAGAAACTTGTCTAACTGGCATTAACAGTAACTTTTGCATGTTATGTATATGCTTGAAGCCAAAAGAGGCGTAAATCCTGATAGAAGATTTTGAAGTGTGCTTTCTAGCGGAGATTTAGGCTGACAGGGGGATGGTGTGTATTTTACTCAGGGTGTGTTTAAGAAAACTAAAAGTGTTGCTGACACACATAAAGAGTATTGAGATTAAGTAAAGTTAATAGAATGGATAGAGCCCAGAACATGATATTGTGAACCAACTTTGAATAATTAAAGGAACATTAGATGAACACAGTAGGTTAGTAAGGTGTAGCAGAGAAAGGCTGTTTGTTTTTTATCCCTTACAGGAGAAGATTTCCACTAGAGAGGGACCCAGAAAAGGAGCAGAGACCACTTAAGCATGAAGTGTTTTCAAGTAGGAGCTGGTGTTTTATTACTGGACCACCTAGAGGACATGAGGTGGTTGTCTGATTTGCTGAGTCAGAGGAAGGCTAGAGAGGGTCAGAGCGAAGGCAGTGGGCCTGGGAATGGTGGTTTCAGGGCCCACGATGCCATTAATGGATGTAGAGGTGACAGAGTGGGTCGAGGAGTGACACAAGGAAATGGTGTGATGATGTCTCTGGGAGAGACATCAAGAGAGGGAATTGTAGAATTAAAGAGATTATTTTACTGCTACTGTTCAAGACCATCATCTTATCGTTGCATTAATTATCATTCATCAGAGCATTGATTGAAGCTTTCGGCATTATGATATAATTTGTATTACAGGGGTTATCATAATCAAATATTAACAGGTTTATGACAGGTGCAGTTATAACCACTTTAAAATGATTGAGTTGAATATATATATCAAAACTCATATGCTGAGTATATTGTTACAAGTAAAATAGTAGCTGAGCAAAGGCCTGAATGTATTCAGCTTCTTGTTGCATTTGAGTTTGCCTAGCAACAGGTGACACAAGGAGGACAAGTCCATGGGGACCTCAAAGGCCTGAGATCATCACCATATTTGGATGGATGCCAGAAAGGGGAACTTCTGTGTCTGCAGTTATCTCTTAAAATACATGAATGTTCTCTATATGCAAATGATGTGCTTGTAAACGCAAGAGGGGGCGTTACAATACCCTGATGTTATAAAAGCAATCTAGAGTGTATTTTGGGCAGAGATGTACAACTGATGTTTTGCAGTTTACACCTCTCCACGCTGCGTGCATTCATTAAAATCAATTGTTTGACCGACCTCTTCTGGACTATCATTGTTTTACTCTCATCCTCAATTTCGAACCCGTAACAGTAGACACACACACACACACACACACACACACACACACACATACACGTAGTTACCCATTAGTGCACAAAGATACTTGTAATAACTGCCCATTTAATGAAAGCTCAAAATTTCCATATTAAATATTCATTAAAGAAAGAATTAAATTAGTGATTAAAAATGTAAAACAAAATCAAACAGATGAGGATTTATAAAATTCAACTGCTTTAGGTAACATTCTGATGTGTACTGGGTCTTATTATGGGGTTTTTACTATGACATTTAATCCTAACCTCCTTGCCTCCAATCGATAAAATTTATAGCTTATGTGTGTCAGTAAAACATCTTTCAAAGTCATAAAGTAGTATGAATTGTTTATGTGGTAAGGCTGAAATAAGAGCCATCCTGACCCTGTGAGCTGACCTCGGCCATAAACCTGTAAAAATGAGTCATAAAAATGATGGATGACACCATCTGGGAAGAAAAACAAGAAAGTTATGGGAGGCTGGTGTTGAATATCGTAAAGGGAGCAAAACTCTGTAAACTGATGCATTGATTAAAGCATCACGTTAATAAACACGCAAGTGTTTCACCAGGTGGTAGCAGTGTTGGGAACTTTAACACCACAAACATGATTAAACACTTACAGAAACACCATGTAAAGGATTTTATCCAGGCCTCCAATGCTAAGAAGAAAAGTCTACCTTATCAACAAACGCTTTTGGAAACTGTTCAGAGGCATGCCAAACTCCCTCAAGAAACCAATAAAGCAAAGCTGATAACAGAGAAAATTGTTAAATTTTTGTGCTTGATGACCAACCTCTTTCTGTTGTGGAAAATGTCAGTTTTCAACGCTTAATTGAGCATTTGGAGCCTCGCTATCTGCTGCCAAAGCGGCATGTCATCTCAGAGGAAGCTATCCCAGAAAAGTACAAGCAGGTGTGTAAATTCATCTCTGAATATTTGGAAAACATTCCCATGTTAAGCTTGACAACTGATAGCCTAGAGTATTTAAAAGTAGAATGCTCATAGGGGGTCAACAACCATATGACCCCCTATGAGCAAGCACTTTGGTGACAGTGGGAAGGAAAAACTCCCTTTGAACAGGAAGAAACCTCCAGCAGAACCAGGCTCAGGGAGGGGCGGGGCCATCTGCTGTGATTGGTTGGGGTGAGAGAAGGAAGACAGGATAAAGACATGCTGTGGAAGAGAGACCGAGATTAATAACAGATATGATTCAGTGCAGAGAGGTCTATTAACACATAGTGAGTGAGAAAGGTGACTGGAAAGGAAAAACTCAATGCATCATGGGAATCCCCCGGCAGCCTACGTCTATTGCAGCATAACTAAGGGAGGAGTCAGGGTCACCTGGTCCAGCCCTAACTATATGCTTGAAAGTTTGAAATGAAAGTTTGAAGCCTAATCTTGAAAGTAGAGATAGTGTCTGTCTCCTGAATCCAAACTGGAAGCTGGTTCCACAGAAGAGGGGCAAAACGTGCTAAAGTTTAAATAAAAAGATCAGCATTGTTAAACTGAGCCATATTTTGGGTGCAGTGTATACTTGCATACAAGTATAATAGTATAATAGAATCATTTTAGTGTTTTCTCTTTTTAAATTTGAGTATGAACTTATCCCCTCTGTGAATTGCTACCTTTTGTGTGAGGGGTCTGTGTGTCCCAGGGATCGCAGGGGCTATGTTATCTGGGGGCTTTTGCCCCCTGGTAGGGTCTCCCATGGCAAATTTTTCCTGAGTGAGGGACCAGACAAAGAGCAATTCAGAAAACCCCTTTGAGAAGACCATTGAGGGAACAGTTCACCCTGCCCGGGATAGGGTTACTAAGGGACTAAGGGTTAGGTCTTAGTCCATGGGGCCCAACCGGGCACAGCACGAAAAAGGGACAGCTTTGACACATGACACAGAGGTAATTCAGATGCTAAAGAAACTTTATTAAAGCAGAGATAAAAATGAAAGTAAGTCCAACAGATTAATTATTTTGTTGGTTGTATGATAAATGATCATTGGTGGAATTAACCATCTGAGATCAAGGTTATTTAATATAATTTCAGAAAGGAAAGGAAACCATCACCAAACTGATTAAACAAGAAGCATTTGATTCTTTGATTTCTGCTTGCTGAGCTCTGTTACTATGATGACTGTCAGCGACAAAACCACAGGGACACAGGAGGACTGGAGTTGGGGTCTATTGGAACAACCTGGTTCCCAGCATTCTTATAGGCTGCAACAGTAGAGCCTTTGGTGAGCACAGTCACAACTCGGATGGGACCGAACTCTTTTTGTGTATCACAGGAATATCTTCTTTCCACTGATGTCGATGCTGAGTTCATGATCCACTTGTTCATAGGACCTAGATTCTAACTGCCTCAATTTGCTATCATCACTGGAGACTAGCAGATCTGTGATGGCAATGTTAGGGTCGTCAGTCTCACGATACCAGATGAAGACTTTTTCCTCACTTGAACTTCTGTTTGTGGTTTCAGCCACCCTGATCCAACCTCTCTTAAAGTTTTCCAAGTCTTCATCAAAGTTAACACACACTTTGATGTCATAGATGTATGTTGCTTTGTTCCTTCTTACCCACAGGTAGAGTTGGCTGTCTCGAGACCGGTCTTACTTTTACGTTTTCTTGGTCTCGACGGACTTTTGTCTTGGTCTTGGTCTTGCTCTCTCAGATCGACATAGTGTTCAGGAGATTTGGAGTCAACCATCGGTGGAGCGAGGGGGTGGCTTACTGGGCTTAAGACCGGGTCATTTTTTCAGAAGCCCGGGGTCTTTTGGAGTGCGATTTGTTTCATAGTTAGATGCCTGACTGACAACTGTATAAAACAAAAACTACACAAAATATTCGAAGCACATAGAGCACAGTCGTAAATTCCCCCTAATTTTGGTATGATCCAAGCTCAGGCACTGGTCGACTGAGCACAGCACTGTCAGCGAGGGGGGAGAAGTTGCTGCCTGCGAGTTTGCTGCAGACAGAGGAGAGCTTAAGTTCGACCAGGTACCAAAGCAAATTATTCGTACTGTATAAATAATGTAAATATGACGGTGTATCACAAAAGATTGACGTCAAACTGATCACCACTGGCACACCTGTGGATGCATATAAGGCAAAACACATGGGAAAATCAAGAGATATCAACCAAAACACCAGGAAAAGAATTGTGGAGCTCCATAAGTGTGGCTCAGTTTTGAATACAATTTGGTGCCATTTGCAATTAAGAAATACAGACAGTTTCTCCCTTTTCTCTTAAAGTTAACAAATATGTTTTTTATATTTATCAATCTAAAAAAATAAACATTTAGTCTGATTTGATGTTACAATTAAAAAAGTGTTTTTGTTTTTATCTGAAGAGTTTATAAATATCTGGTTTCAACTGTATATTTGATGATGTTGGCTTGATTGTCAGCACAAAGAGGGAGAGAGAGGAACAGAGAGGAACAGAGAGGGAGAGAGAGGGAGATGGAGAATGAGGACAGAACAGAGATGGAACAAGAGCAGGTGAGACACACATGTTAGTCAAATGGTTGTTTGCCAAAACTCATGAGAACATGTATCTAGTGCCTAGTGTATCTTTTTAGATACCATTTGTTACTTTTCAAATTCTATATTTATTAAGTTTTGCAGGCTTTTTTGCTCAACAAGGCTAAATAATGATATAAACTTTTCTGAATCTAAATAGTGGACTTTGGTAGAATTAAAAAATAAGTGTAGTGCAGGTCTATGATGATATTTAGTCCTACTATCATGTAGTTTTGATTCTGGTTCTGTTTTGGTTAAATCGTAAGTAGTCCTGATTTTGAACTGTTGTAGTCCTGTTTTAATTCCGGATCAGTTCTGGGTCTGGTTGAATTGGGGTTTAGTCCCTGTGTCTTGATACAGCCCCGACTTTGCTCTGCCTTGCTGCTTAATAAAAAAACTAGTTTAAGGTGTCCTGTATATGTGACATATATATATTTTTCCTATATGAAGTTATTCTTTTTTGAACAAAACTCAAAACAGGGCCTAATAATCTTTCAGTCATTTCTACCCTCACTTAATTTCCTTTCGCTGCTCAGCTCTCACACAGTGGCTCAGCTATGCTCCAATCCCTCCATATTGTAGCCAATCACATGCGAGGATATAGGATAATATCATTATGTGAAAAACAGAGAGGGTGATGGACGCGACAGTCAAATGGAGCGTGCGTCTGTCCTCTTAGTAAGTGTGAGACAGTAGACAGCGGTGAGGAGGGCTGTGCGAAAGCAAAAACACATAAATATGCCTGACACCTGTAAACGAAGCAGCATCTGGCTGCAGTTTAAAGACTTTTTTGTCTTGGTCTCGGTCTTGGTCTCGTCTCAACTTGGTCTTGGTCTTGTCTTGGTCTCGATACCCTCTGGTCTTGGTCTTGTCTTGGTCTCGGTTTAGGCGGTCTTGACTACAAGTCTACCCACAGGTGAACCAATGGTTCCTTGGGCCTCTGGTTCAGGTCATAGCCCACCCTCTCCCAGCCCAATCTATACAGCTCAGGTTCATCATCTGCTTGTGCAGTGACATGAAGGGCCATGATGCGATCATAGTCTGATGAGCAACTACTTTCATCTGGTTTGTAGTACCAGAGGTAGGTTTCCTCTCCACCGGCTCCAGTATTAAGGTTTTTCTCAGTCTTGTGGTATCCTGCAGATTTGAGGTTCTCACTCATTTTATCATTAAATGAAAACTCAATCCTGGTGATTCCACGACCCTCTTCTGTACCAAAGGCAGATTGCATTTCCTCCATTTCCTTTGTTCAGATCATCTGGAATTGAAAGACCATCTCCAAGGAAAACTTTCTCCTCGTGCTTATTCACAGACAGTTGGAGTTCAATGATGTTGGACATGTTGGGTTCCTGCATCAAACAAAGTTAAAGGATTAATGAATGGAAATTTGAACATCCAGAAGTCAGACGGTAATAAATTATAAATTGGTGTAGTTCTCTTATCTAACACAAATAATCTAAACACAAATGCAGAGCGTGTGTTTGTAGACTTATGTATGTGCAGACCGTTTTTGGCTGGATGAATTCTTCTAGTCGACTGAAATCTGCTAATCTCACACTCTCACTCAGAAAGTCCTGCCTTTATATTCCCTACAGACTGTGTAACTGTGACATGAACGTTTTTTTGTTTTTTTTGTTGTTGTTGTTGTTTCATGGAATATGGAAACATGACAAAAGTTACTGCATTACTCAGTTAGAAGAAAGACAGACGCAACAACGTTGTCATCCCCTATGTAGCCGGTGTATCAGAGAAACTCAGGAGAGTTTTCTCCAAGCACGACATCCCAGTGTACTTCAGACCCAGCAGCACACTCAGACAGAAACTGGTTCACCCGAAAGACAAAACTCCAAAACACAGACTTAACAACGTGGTGTATGCTGTACAGTGCAGCGAGGAATGCCCAGACCTCTACATTGGAGAGACCAAACAGCCACTTCACAAGCGCATGGCACAACATAGAAGAGCCACCTCCACAGGACAAGACTCAGCAGTCCATCTGCATCTTAAGGATAAAGGTCACTCTTTCGAGGATGCCAATGTTCACATTTTGGACAGAGAGGACAGATGGTTTGAAAGAGGAGTGAAAGAGGCCATCTATGTCCACTGTGAGCGACCATCTTTGAACAGAGGCGGTGGTTTACGACACCAACTGTCTGCCATCTATAATCCAGTTTTGAGATCCCTTCCCAGACGCCTTAACGCCCACTCACATTCTGGGCCATCTGACCTCAGGAATTCACATGATAGGGTGGGGCCAGGTTTAACAATGAGCTCACCCGAAACCCTGGCTGATTAGGTCCCACACCCGCTTTCACACCTTGGCTCATGTGATTAGAGGATCACCAGGGGGTCCTTTGTCCCTCTTTGGGGGGATACTCCCACTGGGTTTAAATCTGGGACTCTCGGCCATTTGACCTTAGAACTGAAGAAGCTTCTCGGATGAGAGGTGAAACGTCTTCAAGCAACTTTAAGAAGTCCAGACGCTTTTCTTTCCAAGCTCCTTAGACTACGATGACCTGGATGACTGAGAACCTTCACAGACACATTACTCAGTTACTTCATCCACAAACCTGTTTTTTCTGTTCTCTTGACAGAAGTGTGAGTTACTTCCCAATAACTGTGCTGCTAAAGGAAAAGTCATCATCACAGGTATGTGATGTGAATAATAAAACAAATGGACTCTGACATTTAGCTTTGTGCCATTACTTTTTTCCAATGACTGATGTGTGTTTCTATTCCCTGAAATCCTAAAATGTCCATGCTAAAGATCATTCATTTGAACTAACCTCTTGTCTGTAGATATTTAAAAAACAAACATTTTCTTGGTTGATCAAAGTGGGAAACAAAACAAGATAACGATAAACAGGAGGATCCAGATATGCATGTGCAACTACTGCATGTGGGACATAATTTTACAATGACAATTCATTAAAACTGATGGATGGATCACATTTTTGAGAGACAGGTTCATGTTATCTGCAATTGTTTCTTAAGTACGGCACAGACCTCAGGCTTTGATTTCACAATAAACAGCAGCATGACTGAAGATTATAGTCCTCTGGGAAACTTCTGTTCTACTCAGTGTCTCTTCAAGTCTGAACATAAAAGTCCTGACAGCCTGAGCAGAAGTTTGAAGTCTGCACTTTCAACAGCAGATGAAATGGAGACTCAGTGGCTGCATCTCACTGCTATGTTGTGTTAAATTGGTCCTGTTATTACCAGACAGATAGAGCCTGATTATTAATGTAATTACACGTGTATACACAACCCTGTATAAATGTGATGACCTCGAAAAGATCATGACAGCTCCAAAAGCAATCTTCACATTTCTACAGGGGAAAATAAACTTTTTTACCCTGCAATTTACTGATTTGTGAAAAGATGTTATTTTCACTCAAATTTTAATTTTTAATTTCTCTTTTTCAATTTTTTTTAATGTTCACACAAAATCCATGAACATCAAACAAAGTGAGTTTATTCAGTCTGTCAGTCATGGTTTGTCACCATCGTGTTACAAACTTAAACTAAAAATTGTGGCCAGAATTTTTATGCTGAATTTTTAAGCATAAATTCTTGTGGATTTTATTGCTCTTTGAGTATTTGTGCTAAAAAAACAATCCTAAAACAACGATTTGTCCTGATACATTTTCTATTTTTTCTACTTTCTAGAAAAAATAGCTGGTGGCTCTTTCTTTCATTCATTGTTTGTTCTTTCAAAGCTTCCTGTTTTTTGCAGTAACTCCTTTTGGTATACAAATGACAGACCTGACCACATACTTCCCTCTTTCACACTTTTCTTTATTTGATTGTCACTTTGTCTCACACACAGCCACAACCTCGGGTCCCGGCACAGTCTTTGATGGAGGGAGGTGTGATGAGCTGATGGAGCTCCGGTGTGTCTCAGCCTCACCTGCCGCCGAGCCCAAACCAAACTCCTAAATCGTTCACATTATTTTGCAATGAGGAATTGTTTCAGTCCTCCATTTTTAGTGTTCAAATTAAATCAAATTTAATATTGAAATATTTTTACTGTATTTTCTGAAAAAATACCACATGACACCCAAACTGATTATTCTCTCATCTTATCAGGATACGTTCCCCAGAGACACAAACAAAAACACAGTTATTAGATGTTATTAAATCCCTTTCAGAAAAACAATCCTTTAATATTTATATACATTATATACATAAATATGAACATGCATGAATATAAATGTTATGTCTCTGAATGTTATGAGTCTTTTCTTCCTGCTCTTCAGGTCATCTTTAGAATTTTTCTAGAAAGTTTTTCCTTTAAAAGACGATCGCGTTAATGTCAACACAAAGAATAGTCACTGTCAATAAGACTGAGCTCCAACCAGAAATGAAGTAAAAGGCCTGAAATCCAGCCTCTGTGGGTGTAATGTAAAGTTTGATGTAATGCTTTTGGTTTTTTTGGAGGTGTGGTCCTAAACTTTTGATCAGCTGTAGGGGAGACCAGGGATAGTTGTAACATTTTTGACATTTCTGTCTGTAGCTTGGAGCTCTTTTAAGGTAGTGGATTCAAAATGTAATGCAAAGTATTTACACGTCTCTGCTATTAAATAGTGCAGCTATTTTCTCTGCAGCACAATTACCCATTGCATGGTATGGTCTCAAACACAAAGAGTGAAATGTTACAATTAACCCCATAGTCTGGGTTAGTTGTAACATATCCTGGGGTGAAATGTAACACAATGAAATAAGGGTACTGACAAAACATTAACATGTAATCTTTGTTTATTCAACACATGAATGCACTTAGAGCCATTTATGTAGCTGTGTGTGTGTGACAGAAGGCAGAAATCTAGCTTTTGAACATATTCCAACCCCCCAAAAAGACAAATTATGGAATTTTCTGCAACTGAATATTTCATTAATTTTGGTTGGTCTTCCTTGAGTTTGGCCTCATTGGCTCAGTGGGCATTATAACCTACAACTCTTGCAACAACTTTTGAACATAACAATGAAGCTGAAAAAATGTAGTTGTTCACCAGCATCACAATTCCATTACTTTTTACCATGGCTTACCTTGGTGTGGTTTGCAAAGTGCTTCAGAAAGATGAGGAAATCTGTTTCTTGCACCCATCCTGATTTATTTCCACTACCAATACTTCCTACTGGTCCATCTCTGACACAGTGGTCTGCATAATGTATGTGTGGGAACACAAACAGTGGAGGAATTGTGTTGCCAATGGCATTAACCGCATAAACAAAGGCGACCAGTGAACCTCTCTCTGCTGATGTCATTGCCCCAACTTGTTTCATATAAGTTAAAGTAATAGTGTGGTAAGTTGTAACATCTGCATTATTGTTACAACTGACCCAGACTGTTGCTGTTACAACCAGTGTTGGGCAAGTTACTTTGAAAAAGTAATTCAATTATAGTTACTAGTTACTTCTTAAAAAAGGAACTGAGTTAGTAACTGAGTTACAATATTCTAAAAGTAATTAATTACTTGGAAAAGTAAGTATTGCATTACTTAAAAAAAAACAAAGAACGTTTAACCCTCTGGGGTCCAGGGTATAATTGGCCATTTTTTTACTACTTTTGATGTTTCCTCCACATTTCACCTTTAAAAACTATTTGCTTTGTCTTGTTTGGTATCATTCTTTTTAGCACAACATCACGTGTCTGAATTTACAGTTATGTTTTCATTTTGACTGTATTAACACAATTGATCTAAAATCAGACAAAAAACATAAAATCAGAGTAGAAAAAGTTATATTTTTACTGTAACAACCATAAACATGTTTAATGAATGATATTTCATAACTTCAAATGCAAATATTAATTGTCAATTTTAAAATCCTATGCACAAGTTTTGCAAACAACAAATTTATTTGCATCCATTTACCTTGATTTTTTAAATAACCATTTCAAACTATTTACAGAACAATCAGCTGTTCTTCAATAAGATGCCACAAAAATTATTTGTGCCACTCCAAAAAAATAATTTCTGTCCACTATAAAGGGGAACATCACAGCCTGATACCTGCAGGTCTGACAGCAGCAGGTGTATCACTCCTGTTTCTACCTGGAGACAGCAGTCGCCTCATTGTTCTGACACACAACACAAAACTATCCACAACACTACACACTAACTACACAAGACAACACATTAACTACACACTCCAAACACGCTAAACGTCACAAATCTCTCACATCTCAAAACTCTCTCTCTCTTTTTCTGTTCTCTCTCTCTCTCTCTCTCTCGCCGTCACTCCTAAAACTTCCCCTGTTTTGTTTTGGTTTTTTGCTCATAAGCAGAGAGTGCTTGCTAGCGCTAACGTGGCAAAACTATTGAGGTAAAAACGCCGCGTATATCTTGTTTATCACGACTCTGGTTTTACGTGGCCTATCAACACAATTTATAAACTGGTATATATCACCTTGTTGCTTTGTCTTTAAGTGGTCATGTGATTGGCTTACCAATCAGTCAAACAGCAGCACTCATGTGATTGTTTTGCCTCCTGAGCTCCAGGTGTTGTGCTAGACAGTGATCGTGATTGCCGTCCGCGGGAGCGCGCAGCTGCTTAAAGCTGTAGCGTCCAGATTACTTACAGCTACTTCCGTGCAACTGATATGAGATGCGGTAAGCTGAACACAGCTTCAACTGTCTGTTTGTTGAAAAATAGTAACGGATCGCATTTTCTTGTCAGTAACTGTAACGGCGTTGTAACGATAGGAATAGTAATTAGTTAGATTACTCGTTACTGAAAAAAGTAACGCCGTTACTTGTAACGCCGTTACTTGTAACGCCGTTATTCCCATCACTGGTTACAACTGACCCAGACTCCTATAGCCATGAACTAGCTAACATTACAGCCAACGGCTAAAACATTAGCACTAAAGACCTACACAGACTATAATCCCATAGACACACAAATAACATAATTTAAGTTTGATGAGTTTAACTACAAAGCAGATAATGCTATTAGAAATTGAAATAAAGTAGAAAAACCTACTTTTTGGCATACAAATTACTTTTTTTCGTGTTAAATTGTCTGTGTTTGACAAAATGTGCTGATTTTTCACATGTGATAGCAGAACTGAATTGGGCATGCACAGGATGAATCACATCATTTGAAACTTAGCCCTGATTGGAGAAATTGGAAGTGTTAGAACTGACCCACGTTACAACTATCCCCGGTCTCCCTATAACAATCTCTTTCAGTTTAAGCGTTGTTTTCAATCAATTGCATGCTCAGTGCTTTGTCTCATTTCTTCTTGTTGCACGTTGAAGCTCTACTTGGAACCTTGTTAACATCCAAACATGTAAAACATGATTTTTGCCATTTTTCAAATGGTCTTAAACTTTTGATCGGGACTGTATTTTAATCTAGCTTTGTGAATCACCATCAGTAGCCAATCACATTACTATAAATTGTAGCTGCCATCTGAGTGTGTCTCACTCGCTCACCTGTTGCTGTACGCATCCAGGGCTTCGGTTACATGACTTCTCTCGCCGTTACAGGTTGTAGGCTGCAGAAGCCTCCTATTGGTCACCTTGTTTGCAAACTGGGTGACGCCTTTTGATCAGAAGTCTGGGTTTTTGCCTTGTTGCCTTATTCGTCCTCTTGTTTGCTCTGTCTGCAACACTCTGGTTCAAGGTTTCAGGATTTGAGCCGTCTGTGCAAAGCCTGTTAATTTGCACTTTAATGTTTTGACTTATTCTTTTAGAGCAGTTGTATGTATAACAATACAGAATAGTGCTGTGAAATTATCTGCTCTGAAGATTTAATTTTTTTGTTTGTACATCTGAATGTTTGATTTGTAGGTTTTTATGTTACACCACTGGAAGGCTCTTTTTCTAGCTGCAGATGGACAGTGTGTTTCTGCAGCAGGGTTAACCACAGCTGTGTGTTTAAGCTTTGTTTTGGATATATTAAGAACTTGTGTTTCATTCATTCATAAGCAGAAGGCCCATAGTGGAGGTGACTGGGTGCCTTGCTGGTGGGACCTGTCCTCATCTGGCATCCCATTCACCCACTGGTAAACCACAGCTCTGAACTTTACAGCACATGAACGAATGATTCATCGGCTCTTTCATGAGACATTTGTTAACAGCTGTCAGTTGTTTGTTTTATCCTGAACCACGTCTCTGTCTCAAACCTTACAGACCAAAGTGTCTTCTTGATAATTAGCATAGTTTCAAACTAAATATTCTCAGGGTGGCGTTGTCGGGTTTTCACTATAATTATAAAAGTTTTGAGCTCCCAGTTACCACGTTGCCATTCTAGTGTGTGCGTGTGACACCATCGGTTCCTTGCTCTGTTCTTCAGTTTCCACCACCTCGTGCTGCCACACTTTCATGGTCCTCACTGCACTGTGGCACTGACACTTTCACACTACACCACTAGGTGGGGCTCTCTGCTACATTTTTTGAGAGCTGTTGCTTCAACCAGTTCACAGAAACACCATGAAACTGGGAACTTACTGATGATATAAAAAACATTATTAAAGAATTATAGTTATGCTATATTTTAATCATGACTGACATGTAGAGAACACTGTTAAAAATATAACACATAACATTGAAGTTAATGTCTTAAAAACATGGTACACAAGGATATTACACTTTAAATGTTTAATACTTTACTGAACTTACTCCTAACTCACTCGGCCTCAGCACATCGCAGTGTTACTTCACCTCCTGACCTTCACCACATGGTGTAAAACCACGCAAGGCTGTGAAAAAGTATTTGCTCTCTTCCTGATTTCTTCTTCTCCCCATTGGTCACACTTGCATGTTTTGGATCAACAAATAAAGTTCAACAACAGACAGCGATAACCAGACTGAATACAGAATGTGGTTTATAAATTATTTCTTTAAAGAGAAAAGTTTTCCAAACCTGCTTCGTCTTATGTGAAAAATTAAACCTGAAAACTAGTCCTGCCACACTTGACAGCAAGAACTGCAATCAAGCACTTGATGACTGCAAATGAGTCTTTCACATCGTTCTGGAGGAAATTTTACTTTACTTTACTTTACTTTACTTTACTTTACTTTGCAGAATTGTTTTAATTCAACCACATCAGACGTTCAAACATGAACTTCCTGTTTAATGTCACAGCATCTCAGTTGAATTTAAGGCTTTGAGGAGTGCACTCTATAACATTCATTGTGTTTTTTGAGGTGGGCTCGGTGGTGTGTTTCTGATCTTTGCCCTGCTGAACCTGAATGCTCTTAAACTTCAGGACATGAACTCGTGGCCAAACATTCTTCATGATTTGCTGGTGGAAAGCAGAATTCATCCATCCATTGATTACATCAATCCATCCAGCAGCAGAGCAGCCCCCAACCATCACACAAACTACATGTTTGACTCTTTTTAAATGTTGGGCTATTTTTATGTAACGGGCCTCAAACCTTTGCACTGAACAGAAAATGCAAATGGACAGAAACATTTAACTATTTTATTCTTTGGAGAAACATTCAAAATGTATTCATTTAAAGAGGAATCTCAAACAGCAACAATAACACTGGAGGCTGCAACTACATAGCAGCCAAATAAACCATTATCATTCACCTGCTCAGTCATTCACAGTGACAAATGTAACTGTTGCCTCCATCAGTCATTCTGCATATGACCACAAGCCACAGAGCAAGAAGTCCCCTGGCCCGGACCCTGAACACATCACTCACCACGAACATCTATAAACAACATCCTGACATGATGTGTGTCAGTGTCACGGTCTGCCACTCAGACCGTGGGGACGAGGGAAGTAGGACCCAAAACGCGGGACTCTTCGATGCCACAGTGCACTTTATTTACAGAGAACAGACAGGTAAGTCCAACAATAAACTCAAAGGTGCAATATTCCAATGGTGCTCGTCTCCTGCTCCCAGAGCGTCCCGTGCTGTAGCTCCCTTAGTGCGTGTGCTCCCCAACTCGCTTCTCCGCTCGGCTATCCTGGAGGAAGAAGGAGAGTCCACAATTAGCCACACGCTGGCCGACTAACAAACACACACTGCTCGCACGGACTATACCAGTTCAGAGTAATAATCCCACGTTGACTGTCGCCGCGAGTCCAGGTTAAATACCTCTCTCTAGCCGGGAGGGATGATTACCAACAGCTGGTCAGGTAATCAGCTGCAGGTGGGCCGGTAATAGTGAAGAGGGACTCCCAATGACGACAGTCGCCAGGACACGCCTCTCCCACGGCGTGCACTTCTGTAAACAGCCCGAGGACCGGGGAGAGAGAGAGGAGCAAACCCACACGCACCCACACTCTACATACAACTGTGAACAGAGCAGTAGACGACAGAGCCCCCACCTAATAATAATAATAATAATAATAATAATAATAATAATAATAATAATAATGACAGCAACAATAGTCCAAAACTGCTCACGGACCCCCCTGAGTCCTCCAGAGCCGGGTCCGTGACAGTACCCCCCCTCTAAGGGTCGGCTCCCGACGACCCTAAAACAAAAAGCAAAAAAAAGGAAAACCACCCCAGGGCGGGCGGCGGGGGGTAACAGGACGGAGGGCAGGAACCAACCCCAAACGACCGAACCGTCAAACCCAAAAGTCCCAGAGGCTCAACCGCGACTCCAGCGGAGGCACAAAACAGTTCAATAACCCCCCCGGTTACCGTGGCGGGAGCTGAACAGTTCAGGCGGCCAGTAACTATAACACCAGAGGTCAGGTGGCCTACCTCGGGTCCCGTGATAGCAGCAAAACACTTCAGGCGGCCTGCCACGGGTGCCATGGCAGCGGCGCCGCAGCTCTGGTGGGCGGCCATGAGTCCGGCAGTGGCAGCGAAACCGTTCCGGCGGCTCTCCCCGGGCCCGGGGACGGCGGCGCGGTAGCTCCGGCGGGCGGCCACGGGTCCGGTGGCGGCGGCGTGGCAGTTCCCGGGCAGCTGGACGTGGCGGACGGGCAGCTGGACGTGGCGGCCGGGCAGCTGGACGTGGCGGCCGGGCAGCTGGACGTGGCGGCCGGGCAGCTGGACGTGGCGGTCTCTCCGGCTCACCGAGATCGTCCTCAGATGGCGGTGCGGGCTCCTCCGGCTCAGCGCGCTCCTGATCAGGCGGCGCTCTCTCCGGCTGCGGCTCGCCGAGCTCCTGATCAGGCGGCGCTCTCTCCTGCTGCGGCTCGCTGAGCTCCTGCTGCGGCTCGCCGAGCTCCTGATCAGGCGGCGCTCTCTCCTGCTGCGGCTCGCTGAGCTCCTGCTGCGGCTCGCCGAGCTCCTGATCAGGCGGCGCTCTCTCCTGCTGCGGCTCGCCGAGCTCCTGATCAGACGGCGCTCTCCCCTGCTGCGGCTCGCCGAGCTCCTGATCAGGCGGTGCTCTCTCCTGCTGCGGCTCGCCGAGCTCCTGCTGCGGCTCGCCGAGCTCCTGATCAGACGGCGCTCTCCCCTGCTGCGGCTCGCCGAGCTCCTGATCAGGCGGCGCTCTCTCCTGCTGCGGCTCGCCGAGCTCCTGCTGCGGCTCGCCGAGCTCCTGATCAGACAGCGCTCTCCCCTGCTGCGGCTCGCCGAGCTCCTGATCAGGCGGCGCTCTCTCCTGCTGCGGCTCGCCGAGCTCCTGCTGCGGCTCGCCGAGCTCCTGATCAGGCGGCGCTCTCTCCTGCTGCGGCTCGCCGAGCTCCTGCTGCGGCTCGCCGAGCTCCTGATCAGGCGGCGCTCTCTCCTGCTGCGGCTCGCCGAGCTCCTGATCAGGCGGCGCTCTCCCCTGCTGCGGCTCGCCGAGCTCCTGATCAGGCGGCGCTCTCTCCTGCTGCGGCTCGGGCTCCTCCCGCTCGCCAAACTCCTCAACAGGCGGTGACGACGGCAACACGGCAGCAACAGACGGCGGATGCGGTGGCAGAGTAGGGGACGTGGATGGTGGAATGGATGACAGCGTAGTTGATGTGAAGGGTGAAACAGTTGATAGCTGAAGCGGCCCCTCGGACCCTTCAGCAGAGACGGAGACCCCTGGCCAAGGTGAAGCTGATTGAGACAGCACACGGTTTACAGCCAGCTCGTGATGCTGCAGCTGGGGCGGTGCGGGGCAATCAGTCTGTTCCAGCCCAGGTAAACAGTCCTCACTTGGCAGAGTGGGCTCCTCGGTACGTCCAGCAGGCTGAGCTACGTGCTGGGCGGCTGGCTGAGCTACGTGCTGGGCGGCTGGCTGAGCTACGTGCTGGGCGGCTGGCGGAGCTACGTGCTGGGCGGCTGGCGGAGCTACGTGCTGGGCGGCTGGCGGAGCTACGTGCTGGGCGGCTGGCTGAGCCACAGGCTGATCGGCTGACGGTACTAAAGACAGAGCTACTGAGTGTAGGGATGTTTGTTGAGGTAGGTGAGCAGGTGCTTGAGCAACTAACTGAGCTGCAGCTACTGGCTGGGCAGCTAACGAAGCTACTGGCTGGGCAGCTAACGGAGCTACTGGCTGGGCAGCTAACGGAGCTACTGGCTGGGCAGCTAACGGAGCTACTGGCTGGGCAGCTAACGGAGCTAGTGGTGAAGTCAGTAGGGTGGCAGCAGCAAACAGTGAGACGGAGGGTGGTGTGGAGACCTCGGGCAGAGGCGGTACTAATGGCACCTGCACAGGGCGCATGGCCGGGCCGGGATGCTGTGGCTTGGGCTGTGCAGTGCCGGCAGTCAGTTTGGGTAAGGGCAGCGAGAAACACTCCTTAGCAACACTCTCAATCTCCGCGATCTCTTTTACCCTCTTCTTTCCTTCCTCCCCTTCCATTTCCACCGTCACAGGGAAAGGCTTAAACACACTGATAGAGTTCGTTTTACTCCCAGCTGCGTTCAGAGCTGCTGGAGCGGGTAGTGGAATGGAGGCTGCTGTAGGTAGGGTAGATGATCGAACCGCAGACCACTCAGCTATAGACTGGGCGGCTGCCTGAGTAACAGGCTTAGCGGTCTCACAGTTCCTAAGTAAACAAACAGAAGGAGTGGAAAGTGAAAAATTGTCCTTAGAACTCACCACAGCCGGCTGTAGTGAAGTCCGTGAATCCGGCTGCGGTGATGAGCGCCGGCGGCGCGAGCGTCGTTTCATTAACGATGCCGGGGTCGGCGTCTCAGGCTGCGGGTCCACCAGCTGGTCGGGCAGAAAAGCAGCCTGAGTAGGAGGGTGGAGGTGGAGCGTGTTAACTAGGAAGTCCGCGACGATCGGGTAGAGCGTATCCCATACCCAAGGAAAGCAAGACAGCGTCTCTTTCAGCCGCTTCTCCACAGTGCGACGTAAACCCTCCTCGTGCGCTTCCAGCCACAGGTCACACAGACGATAAACTTTGTCTGTCACCTTTCTCCTGACTCTCTCCATTGAGTCCGCTGGGTCCATGGTGGTGGGATTATTCTGTCACGGTCTGCCACTCAGACCGTGGGGACGAGGGAAGTAGGACCCAAAACGCGGGACTCTTCGATGCCACAGTGCACTTTATTTACAGAGAACAGACAGGTAAGTCCAACAATAAACTCAAAGGTGCAATATTCCAATGGTGCTCGTCTCCTGCTCCCAGAGCGTCCCGTGCTGTAGCTCCCTTAGTGCGTGTGCTCCCCAACTCGCTTCTCCGCTCGGCTATCCTGGAGGAAGAAGGAGAGTCCACAATTAGCCACACGCTGGCCGACTAACAAACACACACTGCTCCCACGGACTATACCAGTTCAGAGTAATAATCCCACGTCGACTGTCGCCGCGAGTCCAGGTTAAATACCTCTCTCTAGCCGGGAGGGATGATTACCAACAGCTGGTCAGGTAATCAGCTGCAGGTGGGCCGGTAATAGTGAAGAGGGACTCCCAATGACGACAGTCGCCAGGACACGCCTCTCCCACGGCGTGCACTTCTGTAAACAGCCCGAGGACCGGGGAGAGAGAGAGGAGCAAACCCACACGCACCCACACTCTACATACAACTGTGAACAGAGCAGTAGACGACAGAGCCCCCACCTAATAATAATAATAATAATAATAATAATAATAATAATAATAATAATAATAATAATAATAATGACAGCAACAATAGTCCAAAACTGCTCACGGACCCCCCTGAGTCCTCCAGAGCCGGGTCCGTGACAGTCAGTCTTTAGAGCACAGAATGAAAATGAGAATAATCTAAGCTTAGTTTCACAGTGATACAGACACAAGGAGGAGAAAAAAAACAAAAAGAGGACAATAACACTTGTGTAGAGCGACAATGACAGATCTGGCTTGTTGAGCAATAAGCTGTTCGAGGCATTAAACTGTCCATCTGTTCTAACTGGATGATTGACCCTACATATTAATGTGATGCTTTATGCATTTACTTTAGCCTGTTGTGTCAAGGTGCACTTTATGCAGGCAGAGTAGGAACCAAAGACAAATTAAATGAAGCCTCATTGCTGTTACAGGAAATACAAAAACTCAGGCAAGGAGAAAACTGGAACACACAGCTAGCTGAGATGACACAACAAGGAACAGAGAAAACCGAGGACACAGCAGCTAACAAGACGATGACTAACAAGTGGGAACACAACTGGAACTAATTACAGAGTAAAGAGACACAATGCACACAGGACGAGAGGCTATTACAGTTTTTCTCAAATGCTAAAACACAAATGCCAGACCTCTAAACCAAATGACCAGTTGTCTAAACACATTTACTAAATCTAGCCATCATTTACCAATACCATAAACACATGTCACATGAAGACACAATTCACAGAACACAATCCTCCGTTGTCATAAATCTAACCACATTTTGCCTTGCTAAAACACAAGTTGCAAAAAAACTCTGCTCAAAGCTCATGTGATGCAACATGCTTGCCACAGTCAGCAATATTTGAACACAATGAACACACCTGGCGTCATTCATTACACACAACGACTCAAAATTGAAGACACTTGTTGCTAATGCTGTGACCACATGTATAAAAGCGCAGAGTGCACAGTATGCTGAAGATTCCAAACAAACATAATGGATGAAGGCAGAGTCAAGGGAAGAGGAATTCGATGCAGAGGAGGGAGAAGAGCTGGCCCTGGAAGAAGAGGAGCAGGCCAACGAGGAAGAGGAGTTCAAATGAGAGGAGGAAGAGGAGCAGGTCAAAGAGGAAGAGGAGGAGGCCAACATGGGAAAGGAGAAGGTCCAGGAGGGAGAGCAAGACAACCTCGCACCATCATTACGGACGAGATGCGAGCAACAGTCATTGTCCATGGCATGACAATGGCTGAAGCAGGACTAAGAGTCCGTCCAAACCTGAGTAGGTTCACCGTGGCCACCATTATCAGGGCATTCAGACAACACAACAGGTATTGTACTCTATTGCTTTCTTTGTCACAATACAGTTTTACAAACCTGTGAAAGTAGTCTATTGGTTTCAAATCAGTTGTGACTGTATTGTAACACATGTCAGTTGACAACACGTGTTTCTTTCTTTAGAGTTGAAAGAATGCCACATAGAGGTGAGAGGGTTGCCATATTTACAGCGGCACAAGAAACCCTCATTGTGGATATGGTTCGTGGGAACAACCTCATCAGACTCCAGGAGATCAGAGACAAAGTCATTGCCAATAATGTCAACTTTGAGAGCATTGACGATGTCAGCTTGGCCACAATAGACCGAGTTCTAAGACGCAGATGAAACAGGTCTATAGGGCTCCCTTTGAGCGCAACTCTGCGCGACACAAAGACCTACGTTACAAGTATGTGCAAGTAAGTATACATCCATGTTCACAGTACAGTTAGTGGACATACTGTGTTGCTCAGTGGCCTACATTACTTCTGGACAATACTGTGCTACCTGATTGACTGTTGTTCTGAACACCTGTGCACTTTCACATTTTCACAGAGGATATTACAGTTGGACGCGATGGCCAGACCTCATGAGTACCTCTTCCTGGATGAGGCTGGCTTCAACCTGCAGAAACGCAGGCAAAGAGGCCGTAACATCATTGGCCAATGAGCCATCACTGAGGTCCCTGGCCAACGGGGGGGTAATATTACTCTTTGTGCGGCCATGGGTTCGGAGGGGCTTGTCCACCGGCATGCTGTCCTTGGGTCTTACAACACCCAACGTCTCCTCACCTTCCTAGAGGAGCTAAAAGACATCCTCCTGGACCGCCAACAACACCATCCTGGGCCCGCACATCACATTTATGTGATCATTTGGGACAATGTCTGCTTCCACAGAACAAACCAAATCAGAGAGTGGTTCACCACCAACAGTGACCACTTTTTAAACGTCTGTCTGCCACCCTACTCCCCTTTCCTGAACCCTATAGAGGGGTTCTTCTCATCATGGAGATGGAAGGTTTATGACAGACAACCATACACAAGAGAGAACCTCCAAAGGGCAATGGAGCTGGCCTGTGTTGACATCCCAGCGGAGGCCTTCCAACGATGGATTCGCCATTCCAGGGCGTTTTTCCCGCGGTGCCTGGCGAGAGACAATATAGCCTGCGATGTGGATGAGGTGATGTGGCCCGATGCAGCTCAGCGACATGATGCCGCACAGTGATTGTGGTGTGTGTGTGGTGTGACTAAAGTAAATAAAAAAACTTCGCAGCCTTATCATGTTTTCAAGAGTACTGTTGTGTGCAATAGATTCTGTTTTTGCATTGAGTTGTGTTACAGTAGTGTACGTACATGCAGGATTTTCTATAGATTTATACTCTTCATATGAAACTCACAAATCTAAATGCCTAATCCTCTGCAGAGATCTACGACGATCCGTTACTGTATAGTTTCAAAAAATATGCATTGGCAGTTATAAAACAAAGAACCTTCTCACAAATTGAGCATTGTGTTTTCAATTGTTTTGCTGTAGTGTGTAATGATGTGTATGGTGTTTACATTTTTGAAAGCTTCGAGCTGCTCTTTTGGTGTGAAAGTTTGAGTTTTGCAGTGGGAGGGTGAGGTTGTGTTTATGTAGCTTTAGAAAAGGGTGTTGTGTTTAGACATTGGGGAACATGGTGGAAACGTTAGTGAAATGTGTTTTAGCATTTGAGAAAAACTGTAATATAAAAAATAGAAAAAAACAAACACAGAGACCAGGACTAAGACACGTGAACGTGACACTGACATGGAGACATGACGGACACACACAGACTGGACACAGAAAAGAACTGACATCATGAGGAACTAAGGACTAGTCCAGGGGTGTCCAACTCCAGGTTTCGAGGGCTGGTGTCCTGCAGGTTTTAGATGTGTCCTTGATCCAACACAGCTGATTTAAATGTCTTTAAGCTTTCCAAAGGCCTGGTCATGAACTAATCATGTGATTCAGGTGTACTGACCCAGGGTGAGATCTAAATAACACAGACTGAAAGTAAATCACCTCTTAAATCCAAAAGAATAAATAATCAATTTAAAAAAATCAAACTTCTGGTCAAAGACCAGACAGCACCGTGACATGTTAGGTGGTGTTATCATTATTCACAGCTTTCAGTTTTGTACACAGTCCAACCGGTTTTTGTTTGTCACCTGTTTATGGGCCTTTATTTATCAGGCTACAACAAAACTTCTAACTTAAGCTATATAGCTCATGTCTTGCATATTTCCACAACCATATCCATAATCACATACTGTGTATGCTACCGTTGTATATGGTGTATTATCTTACTTTTTTTCATTGGTTGTACTTAAATGTTTTTTTGAATTTCCTTCTGATGTCTGTACCTGAGCTGAGGTAACGCAAACATTTCCCCGTCGTGGGATCAATAAAGTCTTATCTTATCTTATCTTATCTTCCTGTTTGGGTCCATTAGCCGTGTCCCGCTGTAAGCTTCAGTCCAGGTTGCTAGGCAAAAGTTTAATGAAGCAGTCCCTCATGGCTGTTTACATGTTCCAAACTTTAAAAGGAACGGCACTCTAACTCACATCCTGTCACATAAGCAGTTATCTTTAACACGGTCTAAAAAGGACACAGGAAGACAAACGGTCCAGGATGATCTACAACAACAAAACTAGCCTGCTACGTGCACACCGTCTGTAGAGAAGACAGTGACACTCCACTCTGACACAGTAGCTTTGTTTAAATGTGTCGAGGAAGTGAACAAACAAAGATGTAAAGAAGGATTCATGAGTACAGCTCTACAAAACATAACTGGAGATCTAACTGAGGCCATTGAAGCCATCCAGGCTACAAATGTCCAGTTGAGAGAGCACACAGAGTGTGATGCAGTGCACCAAGGAGCTGCTCGTCAAGTGAAACTCAAGAGTCTGCAGACCTCTGGATCAGTCTACAGAGAGCCAAAGCATAGAAATGATATTCAAATAAATATCATGAAGTGTGTTTTAACATCATGGCCTGGGTACGTGAGGGTGCATGTGTTTCAAATAATCAGTCAATCAATGAGTCATGATCAGTGTGTGTTTGTAGCTGCAAATATTAGTATGTTTAGCTTGGATTTTACTGCCTGATTTAATTGAACAGTGGATGATCATGAAAACAAAAATGCTTCTTGCATGTTGCTGTCAGGGACCTGGATCTGGGTCTGGGGTCCCAGGGTCCGTGAGCAGTTTTGGACATATTTATATGCTGTTCTGTGTACCATGATTATGTGTGGTGCTTGTGCCCCTGGTTTCCCTTTCTATTGTGTATGTGTGTGCATGTGTGTGATGTCCTGGTTTTCCTGGACCACCAGGCCTAGTGGGTGTGTCCCGTTGGGAGGCTGGCCACACCCGAGGAGGAGGAACACACACACCTCCACCTGATCAGGGTCGTCAGGGGAGCTACATAGCAGTGTGGCTGAGTGCTGCTCGACACTGGATTATTGTGTGATTACCCGTTAGTGTTTTCACTTTTTCCAGTGCGTTTAGTCTGTTGGTATTGAAGTGAGTGCTAACGGCTGCTTCTGTGGCTTTTCCAGCAGGAGTGCGGGAACGAGAGGGCACGAGAATCACGGGAGGGGAGACGCGGAGCACGAGCATTGGGAGGAAGGCACTGAACGGAAATCGGGACATACAGGGATTCTTTATTGTGTAATTATTTACTGCACTGTAAATAAACGCACTGTCTGCATCCAAGAGTCCAGCATTTGGGTCCTGCTTCCCCACTTCTCCATGATCTGCCTCAGACAGTGACAGTTACAACTGTAATGGTGTCAACATAAAGGCTCTAAATTCTGAACTACAGGGGAAAAGGACATTTTTATGCTTATGCTCTACTGAGAAAGAGAACTTCATGTGATCTATGTGTTTGGTTCAGTTCACTACATGTACCTCAAACACATCTATTTCCAATGAAACACACTGTTTTCCATACTGCTGTCACACTTGGCACAAATATGTCTATGATTTTTGCAGTGTGCTGCAGCCATGCAGGCTCCTCACAAGTCCTTCATTCTGTATCATTCTATCACTTTACCTCAAATGAAATGGATGTTACTACACTGCCTTCCCCAGTGACTCTCACTGACATTACAGTATGAGAGAGTGGACCTTCTTTACTTAGGGCTGTACTCACTTTTGTTGCTGCCACCTTTGCTTGGTTTAAGCAATAATGGCTGTGTTTGAGTTATTTTGAGGTGAAAGCAAATTTACACTGTTATACAAGCTGTACACTGACTACTTTACATTGTAGCAATGTGTCATATCTTCAGTGTTGTCCTATGAAAAGATATAAAATATTTACAAAAATGTGAGGGGTGTACTCACTTTGTGAGATACTGTATCCATCCATCTCTCTCTCACACAGAGTCAGATTTTAATGTTTATACCTTTAATTTAAGAACAACTTTATTTCATATTTGGGAAGTTCTTTTGTTACAGAGGCTAAACTCACAATGTTTAAGCTTGAAGTGAATTCAGAGCAGACTCCAGCTGACTGCAGTTGTATTAAAAGCAGCGATGGTTTGTCTGAGTGAAGTTGAGCTGCCGGCAGAAACAGTTTGTAGGAATACAGCCGGAGCGTCTGCAGGGAGAAAAGGAGAAGTTAGAAGCTGCTGTGGTGCGTTTGAAGAGTCTTTGCTTGTAATCTGGTTCATAGACAGACTGAGGAAGTGACATTTCTCCATTTCTGAATAATCACACCAACACTTGTTACCTTCTCACCAAGCTTATCGCTGATGATCTTGTAGTCTATCCCAGCCTTGTGTACGTCGTCAGTCGTGTCCCTGACGTCCTTTTACAGATCTTCAGTCTTACCCACTGTGGTAGGAGGTTAGCATGGAGTGAAATGATTCAGTGGGCTTAATACACTTAACGAGTAATCTGTAATCAGTTTCAGCAGGGGATCAAATAATTAGTGTGGCTGATTGGAGGAAATAGAGTTCAGTTATTGTATTCTGAAGTATTGGTCAGTAGTTTGTACGCTCTGTCCTTTCAGATCATTTACTTTCATAAATATTCTTATTAAAACAGGCATTTAGAAACACTCATGGGTGTAACTGAACGTGTGGACCAACACCCACTGAAACTGTGAGCTGCTGTTAGAAACATTCATGCGTGTTGCTGAAAGTGGTGCACCAAGTTTTGATGTGAGATAATGCACGATATAAAAAGAGCTGAAGGTCATCACTTATGACCAGTCTGACCACAGGCATTAAAACAACATCAGCACTCATCAGTTTACACCTGTGTGTAACTCATCACAGTGAGTTTCACTGCATTCAACATCTGATCCCATATGGAAAAGAAATAGTAAAAACTTATAAAAGACTTGCATAAGATGTGGCCTACTTCATATAGTGAATCATATAAGGCTTATATGATTTACTCATGAAAGTGGCCACTTTCTCATTACTTTCATATATTGTTTTAGTAAGTATCCAAAACATACAAGTTTCATTTATATAATTTTTCAAGGGATCTTATATCTATTTTCACTCTTGTATGCTTTTCATACAAGTTTCACACAAGACAGATACAAACTTTATAAGATTTATATATATCTGTTCCATATGGGATCTGCCACAGCCAGGAAAAATGTTCTGCCTGATGAATTTCAGTCTTTTCCTCTCATGTGTGCTCCTCTTCATCACACAGCCAGGCGAGTAACATTTCTGTTGTACTTTAATTAATTAATAATTGTTCTGTGTAAACAACAAATAGCACATTGCTGATATCTTGGTGCAGAGTGTTTTTTTCACTCATCTGTTCTTGACTCGATCATCTGCTGATTTATGTTTTTGGATATTTTCTTTTTGTTTCAGGTCACGGTTCTGAGATCATTCAAGGGAAAGAAGTTGAGCCGCACTCGCTGCCTTTCATGGCTTATTTAAGAAGTAAACTGTCTTCATGTGGAGGGACATTGATCCATCCACAGTGGGTGCTGACGGCTGCCCACTGCACTCGGTAGGAACATGAACTTTATTTTTTTTCTTATTTTTTTCTAATAAAAAAATTACAGTATTTATTTTTTACAGACGTGTGTGAGATTGTCTCCTTTTTTCATTGTGATAAATTGTAATGTCCATACACTCACTCTAATAATACATATTGGTTTAGAGTGAGTACATTAAAAATGACATTACTATTACATGATGCCACCTAGCATTTTACTGTGAAGGTCAGTATAAACATTTTAGCACGTTGCTATGTTTACATGTCTTTCCTCATCTTATATTCTTGTTTTCTTACATTATAGACAAAAACGAACAGGTGAATGTGTTTATGGAAATCACTCCAAGTTTGTCTCCAGGAAATGCCTGAAAGACAAAAGCTTTAATGAAAACAGAGGTTTATCACATTTGGAAAATGTATTTTTAAAAAATAAATGTTTCTCTAATTCAGCTTTCATCACATTCACACACATGAAGAAAATCTGCCTTTTAAATAGTAAAGCTGAACTTTTTGAAGGTATTCCAGCTGCTCCAGAGCTGGAACAAGAAAGTAGGAAGTAAAATGTGTTTAATGTATCCAGAGTCTTCAAAGGTCAAAAAACACACATTTCTATAATTATACATGTCAAGCTGTTTAAACCGATGGCTGTACAGATATTTACACCTCTGAAACATTTTATATTATTGAATTCTTTTTTTTTCTTGTTCTTGATTTATAATATTTAATATTGTTGAAATTTGTATTTCAGCTGGAAGAAAATTCGATGCTGATTCATCAGACACTTAGTAACAGCCATTACGCATGCATTAATACATACACTAATAGCATTAATATAATTATTCTTATAGAAACTCCTGGTTTCTATAAGACCCGGCAGCTGGCAGCAGGTGTCTGGTGGCTGGATGGGGATGAACCGAAACAAAACGAACATCAGACGTCCTCATGTCTGTCAATGTGACTGTGGTCGACAGACAGAAGTGCAACTCTCGTGATTATTACAACCACAGACCTGAGATCACCAGAGACATGATATGTGCTGGTTCAGATGGTACAAACGTCGCTGATACCTGTCAAGTACGTATGAAGAATCCATGTATTTTTCCTTGTTTGAGGTAAATGTTAATTCAGCTCAACACCTGAAACACTGTCATGTGTTTGTTCTTGCTGCAGGGGGATTCAGGAGGGCCGCTGTTGTGTGATGGAGCGCTGGTTGGAGTCACTTCTTTTGGAGCAGGTTGTGGTGTCATTAAAAAACCTGGAGTCTACTCGTTTGTCTCAAGGAAACAACTAAAGTGGATCAAGAAGACAATGAAATCATTCTAAATGTCATGAAACCACAGGCGTCAGTCTGCACGAGCAAGATGAGAACCTTTGATGGTTTATGTTAAATCTGTCAGTGCTGTGTCTGTAGACCATTATCCATTTGATCATTTCAGTGTTTCTCTTATATTTCATTATATTTTAGCTTCTGCTAGCTTGCTATAATTGTTACACACACGGCTCTATGCATTGCCAAGAAAACGGTCCTCATTAACTGGAAAAATAAAAATAATCTTAACTCTAACCAGTATAAAAGCCATCTGATAGGTCACATTAGTCTTGATACAGCCTCTGCCATCACATTTGATCAATCCCTCTGGGCTCCTTTGATCGGCTTCATCACCTAGTGGGGGTGGGGGGTCATGGTTTGGTCCTGCCTTCGCTATTGTGGTTGATATGGGGGTAGGGACGGCCTTAGGGCGTCTGGGGATTCCCTAGGGACGTTTTCCCTGGAGGGCCTAACCCGGGGGTTGTGGCCATGACCTGGTTAGGGGCTCTGGTGGCTCTTAGATGGTGTTTTCCTTGTGGCTGCGTACAACGGAGATCGGGGAGGGTCTGTGCTGGTGGACGTAGGTTACTGGCCTGGTAGCCTGGCTGTCCTTGGGTGGGTCCAGGACGGGCGTGGAGGCTTGGGGGTCTGGGGGTGCTCTGCCCCTGGGCTGGGGCTTTGGCTGGGCCTTGGGGCCTTGGGTCCTGGTTGTTGTGTCGCCTGGGTGGTGGGCGGGTGGGTGCATGGGGGCTCAGCCCCGGTGCAGGGGACCTCTGGTGCATCAGCCCAACTGGAGAGCTCTCTAACTGGTGGGGAGGCTGTTACATCTTTGCAGGAGGTCTCCTCTCTACAGGAGCTCACTCTGCAGGTGGGGGAGAGATATTGGAGAGGTGGAGAATGGCTCAACCTGGGTGTCTATTGTCTTGTGTAGTCTGGGAGAAGATTGGATGATGGGGTGGGTGCAATTTTCTCTGCGGTGGGGTCGGGTGGGCTGCCCCGGACTCTGTGGGGGCGGGGGTGGTGCTGCTGCTGTGGGCCCCGGTCCGAATGGGCCTGGGCCCCCTTGCACTCTGGTACCTGGTGGGTACCAGAGTGTGGAGGTGCCTACTGGGGTCAGCGGGGGAGCTGGCCCCAGAGAGGGACCGCTTGCCCCTCCCTTTCTTCCCTCCCCATCCTCAGCTGCCTCCCTCTTCCTGCTCCACCACACCAACACACACGCAGGGCTTGGTGTGCAGGTGTGTCACCAGGGTGCAGGGGAGGCACTCCCCCTCTGTCCCCTTCTGGCTGCCTGTGCCTCAATTTTATTCCGCATCCTAGACATCCACATTACTCACACTCTCATAACACATACATATAGTGCCTTGGGGGTGGGCACGTTATACAGCGTCCAGAGGATGGTCTGTGTATTCAAACTCACCTCTGGCGCTGGTGCCCTACCCTCAATTTTAAATGCATATAGACACTGAGGGTTTTCGGGAGGAGCCGTGCTGCTCTCTGGCAGGAAGCACCATGCTCTCCTGTGTTTACTTTACAACAGCACGCAGCAACACTACATATGAGCGGGCAGAGGGAGGTTTGGGGTCTTCACTCACCCTCGTTCTGTTAACCGTCAGGGCTGGGGGGCTGGGAGGAGATGCTGGCTGTCGGATTGGGGTCTGGGATGTGGGGCCTCCCTGCTACTGCAGATAAGGAGGCGGTCTGCTTTCCTCCACCCCAGAGAGAAGGGTTACATCTTCTGGGTCCGGGTACGGTTTGCCCCTCTGGGGGCGGGGGTACCTGGACCTGGGGTATAGAGTATGTTTGGGGAGTGTGAATGTGTGTACAGTGTCTATTTGTGTCTGTCTCCGCGTCGGGTGAGTGCCGAGTATTTGTTTGTGTATATGGGGGTGGGAATGCACGTTTGTGTCTGCGTGTGCCTGTTCGTCTGTGTCTATATGTCATGTCGGGTCTTAGACTCGACCTCTCTGGGAACATCTCAGGCTCTCCGAGGTATGGAGGCCTATCTCCCCTCACCACACTCCCTGCCGGTGGCTGATGCCCTCAGACGTTGGTATGTTGATGGTTCTTGGTGTCTGGGGCTGGGCGCTCATGTATGTATCGACTCACTCCTCGTGGCCGATTGGCGGGGCCTGGCGCCTGTGGCCCGGCTGGGCCCCTTCTGGGGGGTGGGGTGCCCTCAGGCCTCTGCTCCATGGCTGCTGGGTGACCTCTCGTTTGGGGCTCTCCTCAGCTCTTCCCAGGAGGGTGGCACGGTTGCTCCCCCGGTGGTCCTCCTCGGGTCCTCGTACTCTGGGGCCTCTGGATGTCTGGGACCTGGATCTCCTCCATACCTGCTTCATGCCCTGGGGGACGGGGCTATGGCTCCCCACACTCCCTAGCAGATCGTTACATGAAGGAACCTTTTAAATACAAGCGTGCTGATCCACACAGGTGTGCACACAGGTGTTCACAGACACAAACTACACCTTTCTTGGCTGCTACCTCAAAGCACATTGTGCGCTGTCAATCTTGCGTGCTGCACAATAACATGTAATATTTAGTATCTACTGTTAGCTACTGTTAGCTAGTTTATTGTGATGGTGCTGTATTTATTATTTTGCTCTTTCTTGTTTGTTTTCTCTTCTGTTTTTTCTTCTCCATACAGGTGATCCAGGTGTTTTGTTTTGTTTTCTTCCCCCCTCTCCCCTCTCACCATCTCTTTCTTTCATTCTTTCTCCCTGTCCTATCCCCCAGTCATGTCTGTCCCGTCTGTAACAACTGAAAATCAAATCAAATAAATACATAATTATAATAAAGGTCAATCAAATGGACCAATATGGCAAGGCCATGATGGTAATTGGTAAAGTAAAGCCGCTTGGCATCTTTCTTGGCCTTCAGACAACAATTCTGATGGCTAAAGATCCAAACGGGACAGGCAAAAAAAATAAAAAAAAAATAATAATAATAATTGTTACACACTCTGCACATATACAGTATGATAGCGACCCTCTCTTGGTTAGTCCATTACTGCTATTGATGGAACTTAAAGCAGGGGTAAAGTGGCACCAACATTAACTGGACCTCTAACCATAATTTTTTTTGCCTTTCTGCATATAACAATGAAAACAGTCTCTGTGATGGTTCGTAGATTACTGATTGTCTCTACAGACCGCACATAAACATGGTTATCCATCAAAGTGTTTCTACAAGCACAGTTCCTGAAACAAGCTGCAAAATTCTGCTGCAGGATTTTGCAGGATTCCTTTTTATTTTGCTCTCTTCAATCAGAGAGATTCACCACCTCCTGTATTATATTCTTTCTTATTTCTGCACACTTTCTTATTTGTTCATTTCTCATTCCAATTATTTGTGCTTAAAAACCAACAATGATATTTCTCTAACTTTCTAATAAAGCTGAAGGCATGAATAAAGACACATTTCCTTCCTCCTCTCTTTCTTTCATTGTTTCAGAGGATCTCTGACATCCAGCACATCCATAGATTCACGATTTCAGCAACTCCATCAACTCTGTGTCTTTGTAATTGTTTATCTCATTATTGTTCCAGCAGCCTTTTTTATTTAAAGTTTAGAACAACATAGTTAATATTATTTATGATAAATGTGACCACAGGTGTTAAAACAATATCAGCATGTCTCATTTCCCATTGGTCTGTTTTTACTGTCTGACTGAGGGTTAGATCACATCCTGTGAGCTCAACACAGAAACTGTGAGTCGTTGAGTTTCAGAGCATTTAACACCTGATAAAGAAAAGAGAAGAAGAAATGATCTGTGTGAGAACAAGAAGGAAGTGTTTTCATGTGTGGTGTCATAAAGAGCTGCTAATCACCCTATAAACTGAAGTCTGAGGGGTTTGCAGAGGAGCAGGACGCTGAGGATTAATATTAATGATAAACTTTATTTCTGTTCTGTTCTGTTCCTTCTAAACCAAAGTAACAAATTGCTTCGCTGAACTGACCAAAACAGCCAAATTAAAAACATCTGAAAATATATAAAATGAATAATAATAATAAAAACAGAAGGGAATAAAAAAAACCACAAAGAAAGCAAAACAAAACAAAAAATATAAAGACATAAAACATCCTACAAAAGCCAGACTACTTAAGTAGTAGTCCTGCACTGCCGGGACTGCAATCCCCGACTCCTGAGAAGGAAACAGTGGCGGCTGATACCCGAGACATATCTCAAAAGGAGAGAAACCAGCAGCTATCGAGGTGAGTGAGTTATAAGCATATTCAATCCAGGTGAGATGAGAACTCCAGGAAGTGGGGTTAGTGGAGGCTACACAGCGCAGGGTGGATTCCAGCTGTTGATTTGCCCTTTCAGTCTGTCCATTGCACTGTGGGCGATAGCCCAATGAAAGACTCACCCCCACCCCCAAAGCTGCACAAAAGGCCTTCCACACACGAGAAGCAAACTGAGCCCCCTGTCTGACACAATGTCCCGGGGAATCCCATGTAACCTAAAAACGTGATCAATGAGTAAGCGAGCGGTTTCGAAGGCAGAAGTGAGTTTAGACAGACGGACGAAATGGGCAGCCTTGGAGAACCTGTCAATGATGGTCAAAATAACCAAGTGGCTAGAGGAACGTGGCAAACCAGTAACAAAGCCCACAGCAGTGTGCAACCAGGGCCGGGGTGACAGTTGAAGCGAGACGTGTGAGCCCAGTGCAGGTGCGTGCACGGCAGACGGGACAAACAGCTTGCCAGGCAGACCCGAACCGGGGTCTGGTTCATTCCGCTGAGCACAGCGCACCAGGCCCTCGATCTCCCACGTCACAGCCCCCACCACGCAGGATGAGGGGACGGTAGTGGCAGCTTCAGTAGACTCAGATTCAGGGGAGAACTGGCGTAACAATGCGTCAGGCTTAGTGTTGCGAGAACCCGGTCGGAAGGAGATAGTAAAGTTAAACCGGCTAAAAAATAGCTGCCACCTGACCTGCCTGGAGTTGAGCCGCTTTGCAGTCCGAATGTGGGAGAGATTTTTATGGTCAGTCCAAATCAAAAATGGCTGTTCCGCTCCCTCTAACCAGTGACGCCACTCCTCAAGAGCCAACTTAACTAGTAGAAGCTCGCAGTTGCCTACCTCGTTGGGTGACCGTTGAGACAGCACGGCTCCTGCACCCGTATCAGAAGCATCCACCTCCACAACAAACTGTCTGGCAGTATCGGGATGGGTGAGCAAAACAACTCTTTTAACCGGGAAAATGCCTGCTCAGCTTCAGATATCCAAACGAAAACTCGAGCCGGGGATGCCAGTCTACAGTACACATTCCAGTGAACTACATGAATGACAAATGTAGAGCCGATGTAGGATATTCCACTTTTTTTCCTCCAGCTTCACTGCAGTCAGTGGACTCGATGATAAGGATAATCAATTCAAATGTAAAGAGGTCCAGTTACAGAGAATATCCTTAAACAAAGATTCAAGATTCAAAGTGTTTATTGTCATATGTACAAGAAGAAAAAGCATTTCTCTGTGCAATGAAAGTCTTTCTTTGCTTCCAAACACAAATGCTGATTAGGTTTCAGAAGATCATAAAGTTCCACATACATTATAATTCAATACAAGATTTATATTGAAGTAGCCTAACACTGGTATCAGTGTCTGCAGTCAACAACAGGATGTCAAATAAAGAAAGTACAGTTTAGCAATAATTATTATTAAATTTCACAATGAAGGTGCAGAGAATAAAATAGAAACATCAAACATCTGAACTCTGGAATGGGTCTGACAAGAAGAGCATCTGAGTTCAGATCTGAACTGCAGCCCGCCTATTGGTGACCAAGGCTCTATGGTGTGTTGCCAAAAGTGTCAAACAACACCCAGTGGTACTGTGAGCTGCACATGAACCACAGGTGTTAAAACAAAATCACCCATCAGTTCACGTCTCTGTTTTTGCTGACTCATGGTTGGATCACATCCTGTGAGCTCAACAGAAAATGCTCGGTGCTTTTAAGAACCTGATAAAAGAGAGATAAGAAGAAATGTTCTGCTGAGAAAAGTATTTTTATCTCATGTGTTGTCACAGTATGCGCTGGCAGACCGTGGGGTTGTGGGGAAAGAGGACCCAAATGCTAGACTCTTGGAAGCAGACAGTGTGTTTGTTTACAGTGTCGTAAATAATTGCACAACAAAGAATCCCCCGATTGCCATTCCGTGTCTTCTTCCTAGTGCTCATGCTCCATGTCTCCGCTCCCGTGATACTCCTTGCACACTGCCCCCTGAAGATACCTGTAAACTGGTGCTCAAACACACATATGCACCGAGGGACAGCAGCACCAAAAATACACAAGTCCAGAAACTATTCCTGAGCCCTCCTTGACATGTGTGGAGCAACACAGTTTTTTAAAAAGAGCTGATGAATGTCAACTAAACATAAGCAAGTTATGTGACTTTACCAAATTAAAAATATTTAAAACATAAATTAAAAATATTTGAAAATACATAAAACAAATAATAATAATAAAAAATATGCAAACAAAAGACAAAGAATGGTAAATGGCCTGTATTTGTATAGAGCTTTACTTCGTCCCTATGGACCCCAAAGAGCTTTACACTACATTCAGTCATCCACACTTTCACACACAAAGAAAGCCAGATTATATAAGGAGGTTTTCATTTATTTATTTTCCACATATGAGGAACTGACTGTGCTCACTCTATAATAAGAGGAAGTTTGTTTCCCAGCTTTCAGCTATTAGAGAGAAAGCAGAGTCCAGCTTTGCTTCCGGCCTGGACCATCGTGTAACATTACCTGACTCTCAGGTGTCTCTGGTTAGAATAAAGGAGTATAAGGAGCATTCAATTAATTTAAGGAGGTCCAGTTAGAGAAAATTTCCTCAAAACAAATGTTCAAAATATCATAAAGTTCCACACCCATTAAAATTCAGTTTAATATATATTTCAATTCTTGATGCTCAATCATACAGGAAAGGAAATCCCAAAAGGTTGATTCTGTTCATCTGGATGTTTTCAGTGGGAGAAACGTTTCGTCGCTCATCCAAGTGACTTCTTCAGTCTCAGCTGACTGCAGGTTTCCCCAATCTTATAAACAGTATATTTGCATAATGACTGAAACCAGCCCACTGAAGGAACAATGGGCTGGGAGGTCAACAAAGACCATTGATCAATGGTCATGAGTACTGTTGTGGAAGCTTTCATTTAATAAAGCATGCAGACAAACAGTGAGCGGTAGCTAACATTCTTTAATGAATTTGAACATAAGCAAGCTTGATAAGAGCAGCCATCGCGGGGCAAACGACCGGCAAAGTCTCTCCCGAACCCAGTACAGCCCTGGGTTTAAATACCTTCTACAGAAACAAAATGCAATACACAGCTGTTTTTACACCTTATACAATAAAACAATGTGACCAATAAATAATGGAAGAAATTCCAATACAGTACCATTCACAGAGAGTTGGGGAATGGCTGCAATCACAGCATTGTAAGATGGTGACAGATGTACCCTTAGGCCCCCTCCTCGATTCAGAGATGGTCTTTCCCTTTTCATGTGAATGGCCTCCTTGACTCCGCCCTCAAACCAGCGTTCCTCCCTGTCCAGGATGTGTACATCCTCATCATTGAAAGAGTGTCCACTGACCTGTAGGTGTAAATAGACTGCAGAGTCCTGGCCTGACGAGGTAGCTCTTCTGTTTTGTGCCATCCTCTTCGCCAGAGGTTGTTTGGTTTCCCCGATGTATAAATCCTGGCAATCCTCCTGGCACTTAACAGCGTACACTATGTTACTCTGTTTGTGTCGGGGGACCCGATCCTTGGGGTGGACCAATTTTTGCCACAGCATGTTTTGGGGTTTAAAAGCCACAGAGACCCGGTGTTTAGAAAAGATGCTTCACCTCCATTGTTCAGGGTTTGGTTATGTGAGAATATTGCATGTTTGTATGTTGAAGAGTTTCGTTATCTTCTGGATTACACTCACTTTAAGTTTGTCGAAATCTGGGGCCTTTTCTTAATTATATTAATGGGGATTCAGAACTGAAGAAGCTTCTCGGATGAGAGGTGAAACGTCTTCAAGCAACTTAAAGAAGTCCAGATGCTTTTCTTTCCAAGCTCCTTAGACTACGATGACCTGGATGACTGAGAACCTTCACAGACACAGACAATGGGGATTCAACATAAACTGACCCATTAAACTGTGCTTTGTGTTTATGTGAAACTGCACTTCTGCCGGACCCTGATTCCTTCTAGGACTTGTTCTCCACATCTTCTGGACTTGGTGAACTCTCTGTTGCCCGGTCTAAGCTCACACAGAAGGTCATCTTCTTTGAACACTAGCATTTCTGTTGAACTTTTGATTTGGACTGGCTAACCGGTGTATTTTTCTTGTCCTGTTTTCCTGTTCGGGTTTTTGTTTGTTTGTTTGTTTGTTTTGTCTTTTTTCTGTGCTTGAATGTTATTTTTATTGAATTTTGTGTCCTTTGTCTGGTGTGATTTTATGTAATTTTGAACTTAAAATCGTATAAAAAAACATTTAAAAAAAATGCGTCTCAACTGTTCCGATACTCCTGACACATATGGGATCACTACAGGTTTTCTCTTAGGCAGCGGTTGTCCTTCTCTCCTGGATCAGCTGAAGCTTTCTTTAGGTGTCTTTCCAGCTTTGACAAAAGTCCAGCTGGGATAACCACATTTACTCAGGGCCTTCTTGATGTGCTGTTCTTCTGCCTCCCTGGCTGCTGTGTCAGTGGGGATGGTGTTCGCTCTGTGTTGTAGCGTCCTGATGACACCCAGTTTGTGCTCCAGTGGATGATGAGAGTCAAACCTTAGATACTGATCCGTATGTGTAGGTTTACGGTACATGTCAGCTTTTAGATGTCCCCCATTACTGATGGAAATCTCACAGTCTAAGAAGGCTAACCTGCCACTTTTCATATCCTCCCTGGTGAATTTGATGTGTCGGTCCACCGAGTTAATGTGATCCGTGAATTGTGGTACGTCCTGAGATTTGATTTTCACCCAGGTGTCATCCACATATCTGAACCAATGACTTGGTGGTGTTCCAGGGTAGGATAGCAAAGCCCTCTTTTCCACTTCTTCCATGTACAAATTGGCCACGATGGGTGAAACTGGGGAGCCCATGGCACACCCATGTTTCTGCCTGTAGAACTGACCCTTGTATGTGAAGTAGGTGGATGAAGACACAGTTCAAACACACTTGGTCGGTGCTGAGAGTGGTCCTGTTGCTGAGGTTGGTGTCATCCTGTAATCTCTCACAAACTACCTCCAACGCTTCTGTGACTGGGATGCAAGTGAAGAGAGATGTAACGTCGTACGAGACCATGGTTTCATCTGCCTCCATAATGACATCTCTCACCTTCTCAACAAAGTCCAGGGTGTTCTGGATGTGGTGTTCAGAGCTGCCCACCAACGGGTTGAGGATCAACAGGGATGATGGTAGATCTCTTGAAGCATGTGGGGACCACAGAATTTGCCAGGGACTCGTTGAAAATTGAGGTGAACACACACCTGTTAGCTGGTTAGCACAGCACTGCAGCAGAAGGCCATGATGCCGTCTGGCCCCGCTGCTTTCCTTGTCCTCACTCTCCTCAGCAAACGTTCCTGTCCTCGCCAAAAACCTGACCTATCACCCAGGTCAGGTTCTAATTCTAATCAGTCTGTTTTCAGATGCATGCATCAAGATCTTAAATCTTATCAAATCACCATATTTTTCTATTCCTGTAAACAGTGATTCAACAAAACTTATAGTAAGTAACCATTAACATTCAAAATACAACACATCATAACTATTTCAAAACTATGTGCAAATAAAACAACAACATACACATGTGAGTTCAGCTCAGAGGTATCAAAGCAGTCTGCTTAATTTCTCCACACTATAGGCCTATTTGTGAGAGAAAAATGCACCAAAAATTGCCCTCTAGGTTACTTTAAACTCACAGTGAAATTCACAGCTTCAGAGGGGCTAAGGAACATGTTGCTCACCGCTTCTCTGTCTCACAAAGCTGAACACACTGGTATTGGACTGCTGCAGATCTCTGGATGAAAGGTGAGAGGTTAGCCTGTGAGAGACCGAGCATTAGCGTGATCACAACGGTAAGTCTCTACAAGTTTTTTTCTTCCGAATAACACTCGTCTTACCGACGTTGCTTCTCTCAATAAAGTTTTCTTCCCAGGCAGTGAACAGCGGACGCTAATGTTTTTGTCACTTTTTACGGAATCAAACTCAAAGGTCAGTACTTCCACGCTTTAAACGCTGCACGCTCATACTCTCTCCCGCACTCGTTATATTATCCATTGTTGATCTGCACACAGCTGTTGCCACGAACGTCGCACTCGCTTACGTCATTGTCATGAGACAAATCACGGTTTTAGTAACGCAGTAACGCAGCGTGCTCACGGGAAAGTAACAGTAATCGAATTACCTTTATTGCAATAGTAATCCCTTTCTTTACTCGTTACTTGAAAAAATTAATCGGATTACAGCAATGCGTTACTGGCCATCTCTGCTCGCCTCTGTCAGTGCGCCCCAGGGCAGCTGTGGCTACAATGTAGCTTTCCATCACCAGTGTGTGAATGTGTGTGTGAATGGGTGGATGACTAAAATGTAGTGTAAAGCGCTTCCAGGTCCTTAGGGACTAAGTAAAGCGCTATACAAATACAGGCCATTTACCATTTTATCATTGGTGTAAATGTGTGGGGGTTTTTTTCTTCTGGGCTACATCTGCATCTGAGGCTGAATCACAGATGTTTCCTGTAATCCTGTAATCACACAAGCTTTAGGCAGTCCTTGCCAAAGTGGGTTAAAGAATTGATACCATTAACTGGCCCCCACACTCACTTAAACTAAATCCAACCAATCACCTGGAACATTATGTTTCAGTCCATTAGATGCCTGCAGGTAGCACCTCAGATTGTCCAGGAGTTCAGTTACTCCCTGGTCCATTAAATGGTAAATGGCATGTATTTGTATAGTGCTTTACTAGTTCCTAAGGACCCCAAAGTGCTTTACACATCCAGTCATCCACCCATCCACAGACACATTCACACACTGGTGATGGCAAGCTACATTGTAGCCACAGCTGTCCTCTGACCGGGCCCTCTGACCAACACCAGTAGGCAACGGATGAAGTGTCTTGCCCAAGGACACAACGACCCCGAGACTGTCCGACCCGGGGCTCGAACCGACAACCTTCCGATTACAAGGGGAACTCTCAACTCTTGAGCCACGATCACTAGGGGAGATCCCTAGGATACCACCTGTCATCTCATTAGGAGCATGACCCCAGGTAATCAGGCAAGGATTCAAGCATGTGGGGGCCGTACTAACTGCAAATTACCATTTTGAGTTGTTGTAATTAAATTTTGTGGATAAGCCCAACGCGTTATTTTTTCACTCTGATTTTTGGGGTGTCTTTGGACTCAGCTGTCTATATTTTGCTTTTCATTTTCATCAAACAATGTGGTACACTATAATTCCTAACACATTACCCTGTATAGATATCCAGCTTGACATTTTTACACCGAGACCTGGTGTTTTAAAAGTATTACTTTTTTTAGCAGTACAGAACAAAAACACTAATTGTCCTTTGCACTCTTCCTGTACAGGAGTGGAAAATGTCACAAATGTTTTATCTTAAATGCTGCTGTTCCTTCATTCCTGTCAGCTGATGACTGCCAGTTAGCCTCTCTGCAGTATTTACTACCTACTTTATGTTATTTCACAGAAAGAGATTGGCCCTCACATTATATCTCACCAGACCTAAAATACTTTCTTTTGAGTAAAAAAAGAATCTTTACTTTTATGTGACTGGATCACTGTGGCACTGACACACAATCTTTCATACTGTGACAATCGATGGCTCTCTCTGCTGTATTTGTGGGCGCTCTGGGCCTTTAACCACACAGTTCACAGTAATAAGTAGAACATGTATGACAATTTGATGAAACTGCTGTGTCTAAAACTATTCTCAGTAAATATTAAGACCTTGTATTTTTTTTCATCATTTACCACAAATAGTTTCAATGTTTTTCAAGCTGTTTTCTGTTTTTTCTGAAATACAACACAGCGTTAAGAAACCCTTAAATACGTATAATTGAAGGTTTCAGTGACCTACTGATATAAATCTGCTTTTAACTCCTGATAAAAGACAGATAACAAGAAATGTTCTGCCTAAGAAATGTAACTATTTTAATGACTTCTTTGAACTGTTCATTTTCTAGTTTGGCATGGTTTTAAAGCATACAGGCTCAAGTATTATTTTGTCGCATCTGCGGCAGATTTACTGCAGACTTTGATCAGGAAAGTGAGACGCCGAAGGAGAGGAAAGCGAGCCGGCGCACTCGTGCGCCTGAGGAGACGCGGAATCCGAACTGCTCTTCCTGGGATCTTCCTTTCCAACGTACGCTCACTCAGGAATAAGATGGATGAGCTGGCCCTGATGAGAAGCATGAACAGAGATTTTGCCTCCTCCTGTGTCTTATGTTTTACGGAGTCGTGGCTCTGTGAGGACATCCCGGACTGCGCACTCAAGCTGGAGGGTTTTCATCTGCTGCACGCGGACCGGCAGGCCTCGCTCTCTGGTAAGACCACAGGTGGAGGTGTCTGCTTCTACATTAATAGTGGCTGGTGCACAGATGTAACAGTGATTGCTCAGCACTGCTCTTCCTCTCTGGAATACCTTTTTATTCACTGCAAACCGTTTTATTCTCCGCGGGAGTTTGCTTCATTCATCTTGGCCGCTGTTTACATCCCGCCAGATGCGGATGTGCAGGCAGCTCAGTGCGCCCTCGCGGAGCAGATACTGCACATGGAGCGGACATTCCCGGACTCCCTCATTATTGCTCTTGGGGACTTTAACAAAGCCAATCTGAGCCAAGAGCTTCCCAAATACAAGCAGTATATTAAATGCCCGACCAGAGAGGAGAGGACATTGGATCACTGCTACAGCACGATCAGCGGGGCCTATCGTGCGGTGCCCCGCGCTTCACTCGGACTTTCTGACCACGTCATGATCCACCTGATCCCCACGTACAGACAGAGGCTGAAGCTCTCCAAACCTGTCGTGAGGACTAAAAAACTGTGGAGCAACGAGGCTGTGGAGGAGCTTCGCACGTGTTTGGAGTCCACAGACTGGGACACAATGAAGGCTGCTTCTAACAGCTTGGAAGAGTTTACGGACACTGTCACCTCCTATATCCACTTCTGTGAGGACAGCATTGTGCCATCACGCACCAGGGTGAGTTATAACAATGACAAACCCTGGTTTACTCCTAAACTCAAAAAGCTGTGGCTGGAAAAGAGAAAGGCGTTCAGAAGCGGAGACAGGGACTGCTACAGAGAGGCCAAGTACAGGTTCACTAAAGAAGTGGACATTGCTAAACATCAGCACTCCGAGAAGATGCAGCAGCAGATCTCAGAGAATGACTCGGCCTCTGTGTGGAAAAGTTTTAGGAATATCACCAACTATAAGCCTAAAACCCCCCACTCCACTGATGACTTGCTCTTGGCCAACACCCTTAACGACTTTTACTGCCGTTTTGACGAGCCGTCAAGCAGCCTTCACACCTCCAACGGCCCCAACAATAGAGACACTTTGGACACTCATTCCCCCACCTCTCCCCCCTCCATAGAGCCATCACCACCATCAAACACTTCACCTACAACACCTCCCTCCACACCCCACACCAAGGAGGATTTCACACCACCTTCTACCGCCACAACTCTTCATATTCATGAAGCAGATGTGAGGAAGCAGTTTAAGAGTCTGAATGCTCGAAAAGCTCCTGGCCCAGACGGTGTGTCTCCTGCCACCCTCAGACACTGTGCAAACGAGCTGGCCCCAGTGTTTTCTGGCATTTTCAACTCCTCACTGCAGGCATGTCATGTGCCTGCCTGCTTCAAGTCCTCTACCATAATCCCTGTCCCCAAGAAACCTAGGATCACTGGACTAAATGACTACAGACCTGTGGCTCTGACATCTGTGGTCATGAAGTCATTTGAGCGCCTGGTTCTCTCCTACCTCAAGACCGTCACGGCCCCCCTCCTGGACCCCCTGCAGTTTGCATACAGAGCCAACAGGTCTGTAGACGATGCTATCAACATGGCTCTACACTTCATCCTGCAGCATCTGGACTCCCCAGGAACCTACGCCAGGATCCTGTTTGTGGACTTCAGCTCTGCCTTTAACACCATCCTTCCAGACCATCTCCAAGGCAAGCTTTCCCAGATGAATGTGCCTGATCCCATCTGCCGGTGGATCACTGACTTCCTGACGGACAGGAAGCAGCATGTGAGGCTGGGAAAGAATGTCTCGGACTCCCGGACCATCAGCACCGGCTCCCCTCAGGGCTGTGTTCTTTCTCCTCTGCTCTTCTCCCTGTACACCAACTGCTGCACCTCCACCCACCAGTCTGTCAAGCTAATCAAGTTTGCAGATGACACCACCGTTATTGGACTCATTTCGGATGGGGATGAGTCTGCCTACAGGAGGGAGGTTGAACGTCTGGTGTCCTGGTGCAGCCACAACAACCTGGTGCTGAATGCCCAGAAGACAGTGGAGATTATTGTGGACTTCAGGAAGCACACAGCCCCACTCCCCCCCATCATCCTGACTGACACCCTCATCACCTCTGTGGACTCATTCCGCTTCCTGGGTACCACCATCACCCAGGACCTGAAGTGGGAGCCCACCATCACCTCCGTCATAAAGAAAGCCCAGCAGAGGATGTACTTCCTGAGGCAGCTGAAGAAATTCAACCTGCCAACACGGACGATGATGCAATTCTACACCGCAATCATCGAGTCCATCCTCACCTCCTCCATCACCGTGTGGTACGCTGGAGCCACTATCAGGGACAAACAGAGACTGCAGCGTGTTGTGCGCTCTGCTGAGAAGGTGATTGGCTGCAGACTCCCATCTCTGCAGGACCTGTACACCTCAAGGACACTGGGGCGGGCAGCTCGGATCACAGCTGACCCTTCTCACACTGGACACAGTCTGTTTGACCTGCTCCCCTCAGGCAGGAGGCTCCGGTCCATTCGCACCAGAACGTCTCGCCATAAGAACAGTTTCTTCCCCTCTGCTGTTGGACTCATGAACAATAACCATATGACTGTTCCCACCACTAATACATGACCCTACGCTGTGTTCACTGCATCATCTCATGTTTGGCACTGATCACCACCTGCACTCATGTATATATCCATCTACTTAGCACTTTTAATTCTTTAATTCTTATTTTTATGTCTATTTTAGAGTTATATGACAGTATGTTTGCACTAAGTACCGCAGCAATTTCCTAATGTTGTAAACCTGCTTAACATTTGGCAATAAAACCCTTTCTGATTCTGATTCTGATTCTGATACTGCTCAATAATTAAAAGAACACTTTTTTAAACTGGTTTTGGAATTTGGTAGACCTGTCTCACTATTGGTAGCACAAGGCCATACCTTGACTCTACAGAGGTTGCACAGGTAGCCCAGGTAGCTACTCTAGAAGAGCTAAACAGGGTTGTAGTAGTCTTTAAGCATTCAGCAGGTCCAGTATCTGTAAGTGATGGTCTTAGGAGGCATTTCCAAGGAGGACAAGGATGAGCCATTAGGTATCAGAATGTCAGACCCTTCAAAAATTTACTTACAGTTTTTTGAGCAGTATGTTTAATTAAAATTAATTTCATTTCAAATATAATATATAGCATCAAATCACAACAACAGTCGCATCTGTCTTAGCACTGGGTCTATGTCTATGTCATGTTCAGGTTTCATGTTTCATGTCTCAGGTTCTCTGGTCATCATGTTTTCAGGTTTCAGGTATTTCGGATTTAGTTGTTTTTTTAGCTTGTTCTTTGTTTACCGTCTGTTTTCTGCACCATGTTCAGCCGTCAAAAAAGGCTCGTTTTAGTTTAAGTTCAGTTCCGTCTCAACTGTGTGCGTTTGGGTCCACTCACCACTCCACACAGTCTGCCAGCGCAGACCTTGACAGCCTCAAGGCACTTGTCTATATTGTAAGGCAAAGACTGTATATTAATTCAAAGAGAACAGAGAAAACTCAAACAATCATATGACCCCCTATGAGCAAGCACTTTGGCGACAGTGGGAAGGAAAAACTCCCTTTTAACAGGAAGAAACCTCCAGCAGAACCAGGCTCAGGGAGGAGCGGGGCCATCTGCTGCAACCGGTTGGGGTGAGAGAAGGAAGACAGGATAAATGTCACGTCCGGTGTGGCAGACGTGTGGAATTGAAGATAGGACCCAAAATGCGGCAGCTCTGGTGCAGGTGAGTATTTATTGAACCGGAGTAGATACAAACAATAGAGGCGGGTGAACATGAAACTGGGAAACCTAAACTGGGCAAACTAACAAAACAAACCAGAAACGTAGGTGCAGGGAGGCACAGGAAAATCCACAGGAAGACGGACGGAGAGACGCAGGGAGACCGAGGGGAACAACACAGACGAACCAGCAACTAACAGAGGCAGACACGAGGTTTAAATACACAGAAGGATAACGAGGGAATGAGACACAAAAGGAGGGCACAGCTGGGACTAATCCGACCTGACGAGACAGGGGAAAAGTAAACTGAACACACTGAGATAAGACAGAGACCTTCAAAGTAAAACAGGAAACACATACACGTAATGACACAGACTCAAAAACGCAGACTAAACACAGGGATACACAGGCAGAAAAGAATGAACACTAACAGAGGAAGAACAGAACCAAAATTACAATAATAGAAAACACAAAATGCTGGGTCAAAAGGACCCAGGATCATGACAATAAAGACATGCTGTGGAAGAGAGACAGAGATTAATAACAAGTATGATTCAATGCAGAGAGGTCTGTTAACACATAGTGAGTGAGAAAGGTGACTGGAAAGGAAAAACTCAATGCATCATGGGAATCCCCCAGCAACCTACGTCTATTGCAGCATAACTAAGGGAGGATTCAGGGCAATGTTCCCTCTAATTTTTCATGTGTCTGAGCGAACACACAAACTCCCTGAGCGGTCCCTTGGACCACTGTGAGCGACATCAGACGTGTGCACTGTGGTCACGCCAGCATCGAATCCATCCAAGTTACATGGTTTATTAAAATAATCAAATTACAGCATTTACATTTATGTTAGACTACTTTTAATTAACAGCTTTAGCCCACTTACAATGAAAATTTAAAAAAAAATCTTGTTCATGACCTGTGTAGGATGTTAACACTATTGGAAGTAAAAATAACTTGAACTCCAATTTTAAAAACACAACTTTCTTTCTTTATTTTTTAAAAAGAAAGCTCTGACATGTATTATGACTCTGTGGTCTGGGAGAGAGTCCTGTAGCTCTCTGTCTGCAAAATATAGTATATAATGTCCAATGTTGGGCAATTAATTATTTAGTTACTTCTTCAAAAAAGTAACTCAGTTTGGCAAACAACAAATTTTTTTGCAGCTATTTTTTTTTAAATGCAGCCAAGGCGTTTTTAAATAAACATTTCAAACTATTTACAGAACAATCAGCTGTTCTGCATCAAATTTGATGCCACACAAATTATTTGTGCCACTCCAAAAAATAATTTCTGTCCACTATGAGATAAAGGAGAACAACAGCCTGATACCTGCAGGCCTGACAACAGGACATGTATCACTCCTGTAACACCTGTAACATTCAGCAGTCGCCTCATTGTTCTGACACACACAACAAAACTATTGACTACACTACACACTAACTACACACTAACTACACAAGATTTGTGCTAAACGTCGCAAATCTCTCACATCTCAAAACACCGCCGTCACTCCTAAAACTTCCTAAACAACTAAATGCCATGTTGCCATATCATTTTTTGATTGGTCGACATGGTACAAGGAAAGGGGGGGGGGGTTGTTTTGTTTTTGCTCACAGGCTTTCGAGCGTTTTCCTTATAAAACGCCGTTTTTACCGTTTCTTCCCGCAGTAAATATAAACAACGACAGTATTCAGGAAGAAAACCAAACATTGCATATTTTTTTTATCATAACTCTGGTTTTACGTGGCCGATCAACACAATTTAAAAACTGGTATAAAGTCCACACGTTTTCTGTCAATTGTTCCGTCTGTCCTGCTCACATCTCCAATGGTTGTACACGTTGTCATTAATGTGGCTTCACTCCACATCAGCCACGCCGCTTTGCTAGCTAAAACACCGGTGTCAGCACATAAGGACGCTGTCATAGCCTGTCAACCACGTTGAATAGCTGCATATATACGAATGTGAATCGCGTGATTGGCTGGACTATGGGATAAGGTGGCATCGTTCTAATCCCATACGGGAGCAGCCAGCCACTCACTGACTAACACTGCAAAACACAATTGTTAAAGTTTTAATTTTAATTTCAATTCAGGTTAGATTTTTTTTGTGCGCAACGCAGATTTTCTATACACAGAGACCGTGCCAGCAGTGCGCAATTGCGCACGTGCGCAGCTTAGAGGGAACGCTGATTCAGGGTCACCTGGTCCAGCCCTAACTATATGCTTTAGCAAAAAGGAAAGTTTGAAGCCTAATCTTAAAAGTAGAGATAGTGTCCGTCTCCTGAATCCAAATCTGCTCTCTCTTTCTAGTCCCTGTCAGGACTCTTGCTGCAGCATTTTGGATCAGCTGAAGGCTTTTCAGGGAGTTTTTAGGACATCCTGATAATAATGAATTACAGTAGTCCAGCCTGGAAGTAATGAATGCATGAACTAGTTTTTCAGCATCACTCTGAGACAGGATATTTCTAATTTTAGAGATGTTGCACAAATGGAAGAAAGCAGTCTTACATATTTGTTTAATATGTGCGTTGAAGGACATGTCCTGGTCAAAAATGACTCCAAGGTTCCTCACAGTGTTACTGGAGGCCAAGGTAATGCCATCCAGAGTAAGAATCTGGTTAGATACCATATTTCTAAGATTTTCAGGGCCGAGTACAATAACCTCAGTTTGATCTGAATTAAGAAGCATAAAGCCATCCAGGTCTTTATGTCTTTAAGACATTCCTGCAGTTTAAATAATACAAGATATTACAAAGTTACAGAATATTAAAAAAAAAAAAAGCTCTAATAGACGCAAATAGTGCCAGTTATAAATTCCCCAGTATATTTCACAAATTAAATACATATGGTTGTTCTGACAGGGGGTGGAGTTGGGGGAGGGGGTGTAGATATTAATGATACTCCTGACCATAGATTTGAAGGTTTCAGTGAGTGTCGCTTTGCTGACTCATTCATTTCCACGCTCAGACCACATCCTTTGTACATATAAAGCTGAGCATCACAGTGAGTTTCAGTGCATTCAGCATCTGATCAAACAAGGGAAGAAGAAATGTCCTGCCTGAAGAATTTCAGTCTTTTCATCTCATGTGTGCTCCTCTTCATCATCCAGCCAGGTGAGTGATGTTTTCTATTGTAACTTAATTTACCTACTGGTAATTTTAATCTTCATGTAAACGAGCATAATGCAAAGTCACACTGCTGATTATCCTTCAGTGTTACAGAGCAGTTGGTGCAGTGTGTTTGTTTCACTCGTCTGTTCTTCATTTGATCATCATCTGATTTATGTGTCCTGATATTTTGTTTCTGTTTTAGGTCGTGGTTCTGAGATTATTAATGGGAAAGAAGTCAAGCTATACTCACTGCCTTTCATGGCTTATGTGAGAAGTGTGACTAAATCTTTGTGTGGAGGGACATTAATCCATCCACAGTGGGTGCTGACAGCTGCCCACTGCACTGGGTAAGAATCTGAGGTCTTATTTTCCTCAATTTAAAAAATAATGCAGTATTTATTTTAAAAGACTATTTGAAAAAACTCATTCTTTCTGTAACTACCCAGAGGTCACTACCCTCACCTGTGGTCACGAGCTCTGGGTAGTTACTGAAAGAATGAGATCAGGGACAGAGCAGCAGAAATGTGCTTTCTGTAAACGGTGGCTGGCCTCTCCTGTAGAGAAAGCGTCATTCATTCAGTCATTGGAGAGAAGCTCAGCTGCTACTCTTCCACATTCAAAGGATCCAGCCGAGGTGGTTCAAGTATCTGGCAAGGATGCCTCCCAGGTTAGGTGACATACAGGAACCCCAGAATCTTTTTAATGGTCAAATAATACAAACTGCTATAATTATACATGCAAAGCTAATTACATTGAAAGGAGAGGATGAATATAGAATATTTAAAGCTGATTTTTCACTCTCTTGTAAGTACAATATCTGTACAGAGGTGTTCTAGAAAGTTTCATTTAAGATGGAATAACAAGCAAAAAAAAGTGTTGCACTCACTTGGGGCGATCGTGGCTCAAGAGTTGGCAGTTTGTCTTGTAATCGGAAGGTTGCTGGTTCGAGCCCCGGTTCCGACAGTCTCGGTCGTTTTGTCCTTGGGCAAGACACTTCACCCGTTGCCTACTGGTGGTGGTCAGAGGGCCCGGTGGCGCCCCAGGGCAGCTGTGGCTACAATGTAGCTTGCCATCACCAGTGTGTGAATGGGTGAATGACTGAATGTAGTGTAAAGCGCTTTGGGGTCCTTAGGGACTAAGTAAAGCGCTATACAAATACAGGCCATTTAAAAATGTCACAGCTACATACACATCAAACATTTTATGTACATTTTAATTTCTTCATTCAGCTTGAAGAAAACATGCAGATTCACCTATAGCTCAGTAACAGCCATAACCCAACCCATGTAGTAATGCACAATAATAAGGAAGCATGATTATTGTTTGAGAAACCACAGATCCACTAACCTTTTAAATATGTAAACCTTCATCACCAGATTGTGTTTTTTCTTTTACAGGAGTTATTGGGTGACCCTGGGAGCCCACTCCAGAAAGAACAACGAACATTCGAAGCAACTCCGATTCGTTGAGAAAAGTTTTCCTCATCCTAAATACTGTTGTGCAAAGTACGACAATGACCTCATGTTGCTGAAGGTAAGGTGATATATCAGGGTCTGATACCAAATGATGTAAATGCACTGCTTCTTATTTAGCGCCTTTCTACCCTCTCAGAGCACTCAGAGCGTTACACAACATGGTTTTTCACCCAAACACTTTTTTCTATGCTTAAGTGCTTTCTATGTAACACTGACACATTCACTCATACTCTAACTTATGCATCAAAGAGCGTCGTGGGGTTCAGTATCTTGCCAAAGGATTTCTGACATGCAGACTGGAAAGACCAGGGATCAAACACCAAACCAATAGATAACCTGCTCTACCTCCTACAGCCAAGTCAGGTTTTGCTAACTTAACTAATACATAATCTTCATATTTTTACATATAAAACGTACTTCCATGTGTGTATAGACATGTTTCAGCACATCGCTGCACATATTTCACATTTTCCAAGCAAAATATTAGAAATAAATGAATGGTGATTCAAGACTAACTTTTTAACAGCTTAACAAACCGGTGTTGAAAACCAGGGCAGTGCAGTGGCTCGAGTTTGGCAACACTGTGAGAGACCCAGCAGCTGGCAGCAGGTGTCTGGTGGCTGGATGGGGAGTAACTGAAAACAACCAAACATCAGACGTCCTCATGTCTGTCAATGTGACTGTGGTGGACAGACAGAAGTGCAACTCTCGTGATTATTACAACCACAGACCTTAGATCACCAAACACATGATATGTGCTGGTTCAGATGGTACAAACGTCGCTGATACCTGTCAGGTACGTATGAAGAATCCATGTATTTTTCCTTGTTTGAAGGAAATGTTCATTCAGCTCAACACCTGTGAGTCAAAGAAACACTGTCATGTGTTTGTTCTTGCTGCAGGGGGATTCAGGAGGGCCACTGTTGTGTGATGGAGCGCTGGTTGGAGTCACTTCTTTTGGAGCAGGTTGTGGTATCATTAAAAAACCTGGAGTCTACTCGTTTGTCTCAGAGAGACAGCTGTACTGGATCAAAACTACGATGAAGTTATTCTAAATGTGTGAAACCACAGCATCAGTCTGCATGATTTGATGTTACATCTGTCAGTGTTGTCTCTGTAGACCATTATTCAGTTTATCATTTTACCGTTCCTCTTACAGTTTATGATTTTTTAGTTTCTGCCAGCTTGCTATACTTTTTTTTATAGGTTCTGCACTTGGTTAGTCCACCACATGATCTTATGGCAGATAAATGTGGACTGACCTCCTGACCACATTTTAGACCTACTATAAAAAAAAATTGGAAACACTGTTTGAAATTTTACCATCTTTCACCACACAAACCAGACAGATACATGGTTATATCTAATCATCATTTTTCCAAATAATTTAAAGAATTCCCAAACATGAGTGCTCCTGGTTGTTGCAGATGAGTGCAGCTGCAGTAAAACCAGGAGAAGCAATTTTTATGTTCACACAAAAGCCATGAATGTAAAATAAAACAGAGAGATTATTCAGACTGTCAAACAGACAGATTCAACAGCTCATATACAACCAACTGAAACTGAAAATGAGGCTTGTGGACAGGATTGTTGAAAAAGATTTTTAAAAAGTTTTAACTTTTTTTTTTTCATTTCGCACTACGACTCTGTTGCTTGAAAACCAAAAAAACAAACATATTTTTCTACTTGCTGCTTTTTCTACTTTCTAATAAAGCTGGAGGCATTAATAACAAATACACATTTGCTCTCTTTTTCTTTGATTGTACTGCAGTTTCAAACTGTACCTTTCAAAGTATCATCGTTAATATAATGAGTTTACAGTTACAGTCTAATTTGAGGCCCAAGAAACATTTTCACTGCTTTTTCCAACTCTTTTGATCAGCTGCAGATTTTCTTGTATAAATGTTTTCTTCAGAAGAAAATAACACAGAGAATATTCACTTATGGGAAACAAAGGAACATGAGAAATACTGACAGCTTCACATGTTGAGGATCTCCTCTTCCTTAGGATTCAGTGACATGATCTTCACACATTCAACTCCATCAACACTGTGTCTTTTGTCATCGATTACTTCCACAAATCCTGATTCTTTTCTTTCTTTTTGTTAAATTGTCTGAAAGTATCAGTCATATACACGTCTGCACCTCCACGTGGTTATTTATGACAAATTTGACCACAGGCTTTGAAACAATATCAGCACTCGATCAACAGTTTCCTCGTGTTTGTTGTCTCTGTAAATGAGCCGGCCGCGATCACAAGTTTATAAATATCATTACTCAGAAAAGAAAGAGTACTTTTTATTTGAAGTAAACATTTCAGTCAATCACCTCATATATGTTATTATTCTTTGTTCTTTAAGTTGTTTAATCAAGACTAAACCAATGATGTAAACATGTATATGCTATGATCAAACTAATCCTTTCATTAGAGGGAAAAAGGACCGTGGAAGAAGAAAATACCTGTCCTACACAGAGTGCAGCACTCGAGTCTTGTGTTGGTCATAAAAATGTATGTGTTCATTTATTCCACTGCTTGAATGCCAGTTTAGCTCCCTAGGTAGATGTTTTTTATATAATTATTGTTATCATTAATTATCATTGTTACCAGTATTGCTGTGAATTTGGTGGAACTTACACAGTGCCCCCCAAAATATAGCAGAGAATGCCACCTAATGGTGGAGTATAAAAACTACATGTCAGTTGCATGTAGTCGTCTTTTGCACGAAACCTTTTCATAAATATGTTTAGAAGAAAACAAATGAACAAATTATTGTTTCACTGAACTTGAAATCTAAAACAAGCACAGTGACATATTAATATTTGATGCCACAGAAAGACTTTGTAGCTACTGTAGCGACCATATACAGTTTGTGGTGTATGGTGTTGCGTGTATATTCCTGGATTTATGGTTGTCGTGCAAGTCATGTGGGAAGTATTGAACGAGCAGGAAATATGTTCACCCCGTCGCTGGTGTGTCAGCAGGGAGACTGGGTGAGTAAGGGGAGGGTGTGTCTTGTTGACTGCTGTCAGTCATCTTGCTAAGTTTAGAGCACCTTGGAGTAGCTTCCTTTTGCTCAGGCTTGACTGCAGCATTGATGGATTATTAAACATGCAAATAAACAATTTATGGACCAGTTCTTGGAAACTGGATCAATTTGTTGGGTTGCTTACAAGTCATTAGAGCAGTAGTCCCTACTTCAGCCTCATGGTGGTTAAATTGGTAATGACAGCAGCATTTTGAAAGTTCTTGTGCAAACAAAAGAGGTAAAAGAAATTATTCGTTTTTTTACTTCTGTGTCTCGCTTTATTGAAAAGTACAGAATATACGTAAAAATATATTTGTTTTAATGTTTCCAACCACAAACACTCAAATTTAGACATAAACAAACAAGGAAACATGTTCAAGAATTTATCCATGTCAAAAAATACGTTCAAGCTTAACTTTGAGTTTACGTTTAAAATACACCAAGTAGTGAATCTGTTTGGCTGACAGGCTGGATAATCTCACTTTGTTGTTTTACCTTCATGGGTTCCTTCATAATCTGCAGCAAACAGGAGCACTCATCTTCTTAGAGTTAATCTAAGTTAACTGGAAAAAGAGAAAATAAGATTTCTACAATTTGCAGGCTGCTCAACTCTGACTCCAAAGTCTGTGCAGCTTCTCAGTCATCTAGGTCATGACCAATGTTCCTTAGGCAGCGGTTGTCCTTCTCTCCTGTATTGGCTGGAGCTTTCTTTTGGTGCCTTCCCAGCTTTGACAAAAGTGCCAGGTTGTTTGATGCACACCATTCTCCCAGTTTCAGGACCTCATCTCTGTAAGCCACCTCATTTCCCTGTGATCAGCCCCACCACTGTTGCGTCATCAGGAAATTTGACAAAGATGCTCTCTAGGTGGGCGGGACTGCAGTCATATGTGTAGAGGGAGTAGAGTTGTAGGCCTAGTAAACAGCCCTGGGGAGAGCCGATGCTGAGAGTGCGAGGGGAAGAGAGGTGAGGACCCAGTTTCTCCCCCTGGGGTCTGTTTGACCAAGAAGTCCTTTATTCAAAAGCAGGTGGGTGGCGGGAGCCCCAGGTTGGTTAACCTGGTGATCAAAATGTCTGGTATTATTGTATTAAAGGCTGAGCTGAAGTCAATGAAGAGCATTCTGACGCAGCTCCCCTTTTTTTCCAGGTGACTCTGTGTGGAGAGCAATGGCTACAACATCTTCAGATCTGTTAGTCCGGTATGCGAATTGGTGTGGGTCCAGAGTGGCGTAGGAGACAGGTTCTGATGTGCAGAGCCCCGATCCTCTGTTCTTACCAGAGTCACCGTTCCTGTCCTATCTGTGTAGCAGGCGGCCTGTTAGCTGCACCGCGGCATCCAGGAGTTGTGTACGTAGCCAAGTCTCTGTGATGATAAGCACGGAGCAGTCCCGAACATAACGATTTCCAGCCAGCTGTCTTGCGTACCATGGATCTGGCATTTGTAAGGTAGAGGTTCGGCAAAGGAGGTCTGAGTGGCTGTTTCCTCAGCCTAGCCAGTAGTCCAGCCCTGCAGCCTCACTTTTGCTTCCTCTCTCTTCGCCGTCTGCATTGCCTGTTCGATCTGACAACAATCCACAGAGATCCCGCTGGTCTCGCTATCCTGTCCAGAATGTTGTGTGTGCGCTGAAAGTCGCTGATGATTGTCATCTTCGTTTGAAAACCGATGTCCAATATCTCCAGATGACTGTAACGTCCAGTTGTGTAGGTAGATGCCCGTACAATGTACGATAAGCACACTAGACATACAAAAAGGCACAAATAGGGAGAGCTGCTGTAAGCTGCTGCGTCTGTGCGCGCAGCCATCTTGGTCACCCAAACAATCTTGGTCACCTGAACATCTTCTATCCCAGGAGACTGAAAAGATTCAGCATGAGCCCTCGCATCCTCAGGACCTTCTACCTCTGTGCCATTCAGAGCATCCTCACTGGATGCATCAACACCTGGTACGGCAACAGCACCACTTACAACTGCAAAGCTCTCCAGAGAGTGGTGCGGTGTGCGGAAAGTATAATTGGAGGTGAGCTTCCCTCGCTCGAGGACATCTACAGGAAGCAGTGCCTGAGGAAAGTGGGGAGGATCATCAAAGACTCCAGTCACCCCAGCCATAAACTGTTCAGACCACTTCCATCAGGAAGGAGGTTCTGCAGCATCCGGTCCCGAACCAGCAGACTGAGAGACAGCTTTTTCCATCAGGCCATCAGACTGCTGAACACTTCATAGACACCTCACCTTCACTTACTGGAACTTCAACATTATGCACTCCATACTGTACATTAATGCCACTGTTTTGCACATTTCCAACTGCTGACCTCTGTAGATTTTATTTAATTTTATATATATGTATACACACACACACACACATGTATATATACATATTTGGTATACATATTCAGTAATGTGCATACATTCTTATATTTGTACATATATTTATTCTTATAATTCTCAGGTTCCATTCTTATATTTTGCTTTGTTTTTATGTTTCTTGTATTTTTCACACCTCTGTTGATGTGAAGCTTGCACACAAGAATTCAACTTCAGACAACATCTATATTTTGTTGTGATAGAAGAGAATTTTGAGATGACATTTGTAACTGACATGTCCTAATACGTTATCAGATATTTATCACTGTGTCGACTTATCACCATGATTTTTTTATTGGTTGTCAATTTGCATCTACCTTCACAAGAACTGATTTTGACATGATTCACAAAATACCAACGTTGAATGATGGTAAATAAAACAATCAAGTCATAAAATCATAAACATAACTTCATTGATTTTAACAGAAATACAGCTCCAAACTGTCTTTGCTGCTGTCACGTCATGAGCTTTGACTGTATTCACCTGAGGGGCTGAGCTTTTTGTTCATTTCAGCTGCATCTTTATCACTATGATCACTCATAAACTGGGACACAAACTTAGGACCCTGGGACTATCCACTACCCACAGACCATCACACGTCAGAACCGGCACCAAAACCTTGTGAACCCTGGTCCTGAGGACAGCCCTGAAGGGATCTGGGATACAGTGAAGTTTGCTGATGACACTACTATGGTTGGACTGATCACCAGTGATGATAAAATCCTCACTTCCCATAAATGGTGAAGAGGTGGAGAATATGAAGAACATCAAATATCTGGGTGTTCACATTACCAACAATCTCACATGGTCAGTGAACATATCACAGCTGGTAAGAAAGCACAGCAGCGACTGTTCTTCCTGAGGAAGCTGAAGCTGGCCCGACTGTGCTCTCAGCTCCCGGTGAAGCACAATAGCGAGCGTCCTGTCAGTGAGTCACTGTGTGTGCTGACGCCTCAAACAGAAACAGAGACAACACGCGCTTCAGGGAAGAGATACCGAACCAATAACATCCGGACAAACAGACTAAAGAACAACAAACACACACATCCAGATAACCAAGAATTCTTATACATCTTTTATTTCTACTATTTTGGTGCCTTTAAAAAAACAAAAAGCTACTTTTACCCCTTGCTGTTGGTTGATACTCACCAAACAAACTTTTGGTCTTTACTCTGGTTTTAAAAGGCATGCAGTCCTCTGTGACTTAAACAGTGCAGTTATACTCTGCATTTTGAGACCGGACACTTCAGTAAACGTTTCCTAGCTATGTGCTTTATATCTTACATGCTCTCCATTGTTCTCCTTAAAAATCTGAACCAGGCGTGTGAAGAGCTCTTGAGGTTCGAGGTTTTTCCTCCACAAATATCTGTAACTGCACATTTTGATCAAATCTTTTAAGGGACGATGGAGCCCGAGCTTTTCCATGAAACTCGAGCCCCTCTTTTTGGATGCTGACAGCAGAACCAGCTAATGATCAAACACTCGTTCTCCGAAGAGTTTCAGGACTTTGCAGAGTCTCTGTTTGTGATCCTCTGTGAAGGTTTCAGGCTGCAGGACCAGCAGGAACACATGAGGTCCAGGAGCTGTGAGCCTCACACAGTTTTCTACATGATCTCTCAGATCGTCTTCAGAGATGTTTGGAAGCAGCAGATCTGGAGTGTTGATTAGGATGATTTCTTTGTCCCTCAGCAGTCCTCTCACCGGCTGATAGTCTGGCTCTTCCTCAGGGCTAAACACAGGAACCTCCAGTATGAAGTTCACCACAGCGGTCCTCTCAGACTGAATGTTCCCCAGCAGAACCACCCTGATCTCAGACACTGCAAAGAAAACCGTAAAGAAAGCAATGAATACAACGAAGTGTAGAAGATTCAGGTAAAGATTTATTGTCTATTTGTCTGTGAGTGTTTCAGCTGACTGCACTGATTGTTTTTATAAAAACTCAGAGTTGGGTCTGACTCACTGTCTGGTGGCTGCAGATCGTCGCTGCTGTTCAGCAGCTGCAGATCATCTGTGAAAACACAAAGATCATCTCAGAGCGTCATCATCAGAAAACATGTTTGTCCTGGATGTGCTCACATTCACTGGGTAGTGTAGAATTAAAGAGATTATTTTACTGCTACTGTTCAAGACCATCATCTTATCGTTGCATTAATTACCATTCATCAGAGCATTGATTGAAGCTTTCGGCATTATGGAACTTCTGTGTCTGCAGTTATCTCTTAAAATACATGAATGTTCTCTACATGCAAATTATGTGCTTGTAAACGCAAGAAGGGGCGTTACAATACCCTGATGTTATAAAAGCAATCTAGAGTGTATTTTGGGCAGAGATGTACAACTGATGTTTTGCAGTTTACACCTCTCCACGCTGCGTGCATTCATTAAAATCAATTGTTTGACCGACCTCTTCTGGACTATCATTGTTTTACTCTCATCCTCAATTTCGAACCCGTAACATTTGGTGCATTGGCCGGGGTTGAGGGGGAGAGAGTTGGAGATTGAGACCGAGAGGGTCCGAGGTGCTCAGACGGGCAGACACGAGTCAGTGGTGGAAGTGAGTGGACATAAGCCGGCTTATCTAAAGGTAAGGCACTACCTGTTGAATTATTTCCAAACTGTGCCAGATTGACGATTACAAAATTGAAAGTCTACTCACTGAAATTACTGGTAAGGGTCTGTTTTGATTTTGGTGAAAATCTCATGAGAATTGAAGTTGAAGCAATGATAATGAAATGTTGAAAGTGACAGTAGTGAGTAAAGAGAAAGCAGTTGGACTGCTGAGAGAAATAAGAAAAAAAGCAGTTGGACTGCTAAGTGAATTTAGTGTGATAGGTAATTGGTGAAGTGTTTGTGACATTACAGTCTCAATTGAATATAAAGCCGGGCTTGGACATTATTAAAAGTATTTTTGTGGTTTTATAGGATGTCTTCAAAAGTAATTAAATTTTATAGAACGGGACTCTGGGAGTTCTAAGAAGTGCATTGTTCAGAGGTAACGCTTGCCAACGGTTCGGACGCGCGCCGTTGTCCTCTACGAGGGATAGTCAGTTGGTCACTGTGGAGATTGGGGCACTCCAGAATAACTAGTGGTTGGACCACTTTGCCGTCCGGGACGGTGATTTGCACTTTTTGGTCAGCAAAGTTCGGAACTTGGGCGTAGGACGCTTTTAAATTGTGTTAGGACATTAGATATGTGACCACGGCCCGGGGCCGAGACTGGTTAATTGATGACAAAAAACTCAGGGAGTTTATCGGTTGGACCGTTAGTCTAAAATTGTCGAAATTGTGTAGGTTTTGAAATGTTAGGCCTGATAATCTGTGCAGTTGTAATCATAGGACGTCTGTGTAATATATTAAGAGACTTGTCTGAGTCTGTGAGTCAGGCTGGTATTATTTTTAGACTGTGTGTGTGTGTGAAAATGCAAATAAGGCAGCTGAGAGGTGCATAGAGTATGAGGAAGTTTATAGAGACCGCTACACATTGCTGTTTGCCTGTATTTAAGACGCTGGTTTTGTTTATTACAATAGTGTAAGTAAAGTTTTATTTCTTGCCATGACTGTATGACTTTTTGCTGGGTTTTGAGATAGGATACATAAAATGTTGATACTTAGGCTGATTGAAAACACATAAGTATATGCACTTAGTACACCCACTCAAGAAATTATTGTGTGACTGATGCTACAAAACTGACCTAAAGAATGGTGATGTGTGTGGAGAAGTGTTAGTTGTCCTGATGTGTGAAAGAGCTCTATTTAAATGTGTGTGAGTGAAATGAAGGCATATTGTTTTTAGATAAAGATTTAGTAGAATTACTGATTGTTTGTAGACTGTGAAATTCAAAGGGAAACAGAGTCTGCCTGTTGCCTGCAGGAAGTCTCTGCAGAGGCTGTAGAAACAGGAAACCGTGTGTGTGTCTGGGACAGGAAATGCATGCCCATAAAAGGGAAGCTCACGGTGACAAGTGTGCACCCAGAGAAGAGAGAGAGTTAACTCTGGGCAGATGAAGCAAAAGGGAGGTTTTAAGATAAAAAATGAATATGATACTAATTATATGCTTTAGTGTGCCAATACAGGTGGATTTCTCTCAACATTGGGACCTTGAGTACAGCGGCAGAACAGTAGATTAACAGAATTGGGAGAAAATAAGCCAGTCTTTGGCTCGAAATTGTGCAGCTTGAGCTCTCACTTTGTCCTTGACCCCGAGAAGAAACGCAAAGGACAGTCAATTTCCTGATGAAGACCGATAGAACATCATGGACTTGAAGAAGTACCTGAAGCTAAAAGACAGTGCAAGTGAGAGCAGTAACACTGACGACGACTGATGAGTCCAGCAGCATGAATGAAAGCACGTGATGCAACATGCATGCTGGTGAAGAACAGTGTGATATGTCTGCTTGAAGGCACTGACTCTCATATTTGCCAAGCTTGGAGCAATCTTGGAAGAGAAGACTGAAAAGATGAATGGAGAAGAAAACAGAGCAAATGAAAATAAGACTGAAGGAAGAAGAATACTGAAAGATCAAAACAGAGAAGAAACAGACTGTGTTTGCTGGAGCTCTGAAGCCCGAACAGGACACTGTGAATGAAAAAGGACCAGTGAGAGATGAAGCTGGACGAGTTTGATTGCGAGAAGATAGGAGATGATTGGATTGAAATTGAAGCCTGAACTCATGATTGTTTAGGGATGTCCACCACATCACAACAAAGAGGTAAACAATACAAAAGGTAAAGATAATAAAAATAACTGACAACTATATCAATGAATAGAAAACACACATACACAAATTGTTACATGTGAGATTATTTTTGAAACGAATCAGAAGTGAGATAGTTTGAATCTAGAGCTCAGTGAAAAGATGTATAAATTAAATATGAATACATGAAAATGCAATGAATACATAAGGATGCAATGAAGAAGCAGCTTACACTTATGCAATGAAGATGCAGCTTACACTTATGCAATGAAGATGCAGCTTACACTTAATTAAGATGATCACCTGGCATGCAATGAAGAAACTGCTTACACTTAGTGTATATTGACATGAATATAGGAAAATGTAATGAAGAACGCAATGAAGGCATGCAATGAAGAAAACAGCTTACACTGCATTTACATGACCACATAACGCAAGGAAGAACAGGCTTACATAAATGACATAATTGGTATTTCTGACTAGAGAAAGTGAATGGGTCGTTTAGGCACCCGTGATAATAATGAAAATGTCTTAGTTTGTTATTTTCAGGAGTAAAGCAGACCCGGACCATTTCTCCAGATGCAGCAGTCGGAAGGAAGTATAGGTTAACATCAATGGATATGTTAAGGCAAGTTTCGGGTTGAATTGTTTACAGCAGGATGTGTCCAGGAACCTGAAAGCAAGCCCTAGCTGCTGGCGGAAGACCAGGAGGGCTGTTATTTAAGGTGGGAAATTAAAGTTTGGGTTAGCAATTCGGGGACGGAGAAAACTGACTCTTTAACTGGAGAATGGGAAAGTGTCTGTGAGGCTGTGAAGCCATATATGCAAAATAACACACACAAACATACGCAACGAAGATCAGCTTGCTACTTGTATGAGTGATAGAATGGTGTGAATGTTTGATAAAGTGATTAAAGTAGTTTAAAAGGGTGACTTAGGAGTGGTTTTGCAATGATTGATTAAAACAAGTGATTAGTATAGAAAGAAAATGAAAATAATGGAATAATGTGATAAAGTTTAAACATGTATTTGCTTTGCCAAGTTGAGTTGTTGAGATGTGACTGAGTATGCAAATTAGTTGGGGAGCTTATGTGAGTGATGACAGAGGAGCTTGCTGTGTGTGTGTGATTGAGGCCTTAAAGGAGAAGTAGACTGTTCAGAGGTGCAAATTTGATTAAGAGGTTTATAAATTAGTGTTGACACATTGGGATAACGTGTTTATATCTTAGGCTGAATCTGAGTATGGTAAAGTGCTTAAAGGGGGATATTGTTGTGTACAAAACGGTGCAGCTTTTGGCGAGGTTTTCAGTGAGTTGAACGGGTGAAATTTCAGATTGTTGAAGATTTTTGAGGTTGTTGTTTTATTTTTAATAGAGGGAGTTTTAATAAACATGGACATGTTTAAGGGTGGTTTGTAACAGTGCACTTAGAAAGAAAAAACCTGTCAGGTGATTTTGTTTTGTACTTTGATGAGCTAATACTCAGCTCTCTTTTTTCTCATTTTTGTTGTAAGCAGGCCTGCAAAAGAATGAATAACAGCGCTGACAAAAGTCTCAGGAGAACAAAAAATAAGGTGACCTTTTCCAGATTACAATGGGCGAAGGAAAGAGGCCACGTGTGGGGATCGGATCAGATTGTGGGTCCCTGTCTAAAAGGATTGCAGCGAGCCAATCCAGTCCAAAAGTATAAAGAACTATTTTCCTAGAAACAAGTAAAAAGAAAATAAATGATTATATAAATAAACTGAGTTTACGGAAAGTGGAAAATCTGATTATTTGTGCGGAAGTCTACCAATACCCGATGTTAATGCGTGTGAGTGAATGTGTGGGTGAATGGACGGACCAGGCAGACCATAGGTTGGACCGACTGGACACTGACAAAAGACTGGACTAAGGTTGGACACATGACTGATAACTGTTCTGTTTTAAGTTTTCTTTTATAACACAGGTTGGATGATAAGTGGGAGAAACTGAGTATGAAATGTGAAGTTCTGGTTAACACACAGGTTTTTGTTTCTAGGACGTTTCAAGGATGCAGGCTGTGGATGGAGCCAAGAAAAGATTTGACATGATGATTAATTTGATTTGATTAATTAAACACAGGTTTGAAGGTCCGGAGAATTTATATATAATATGATAGGACTGAACTTTTATTTTAATTGCCTAACCTGAGTGAAGGATTTTGAGTTTGTAACACATGAGATGTGTCACAAAAAGGGGGGAGTTACAGGACTTAAGGTTTAATTTGAAATGGGTTTTAGGATTACTTGATGATGTTTGGGTTTTTTGATAATTTAGGTATGGTAAAACTGAGGCAGAAAGTGTTATTTTCAGGTTATTTTTGATTTCTAGAATAAGAGGTTATAATTTAGGCGTGCACATACAGATATGTCAAAGGAAAATTGTATATATGTGATTAGCTACATGAAATGTGCTCTTTTAGGGTTACTAAGCAAATGTCTACGTGACTTTTACCTAATAACCTCTGTGATGATAAACTTATTTACCGACTAGCAGCTTGCTCTCTTGTAGAACATACAGACTTAGGAAAGGGGAACCTCAGCTCTGAGTTCTGAGAATAACTCTGGTATCTTTGTAAGTTGGTAGAGTTTGTAATTAAATGTGGGGCTTGAAAAGAGGAAGCAAATTTGGTACAGGACGTGCTTGAGATGATCAGATGAGAGAAGGGGAAGGTCAGGAATAGTTTAAACTAAGATTGAGAAAGTAAATGGGGTGAAAGGGGGGTGTAGCAAGTAGATTCAGGGCAGCTCACAGCCCGGCGTAAACGCAAGGTGCTGTCACACAGCTTAAGTTATTTGTTTGATTTATTTTATGACAAAATAATAAGGAAACATTGAAAATATACAACACGTTGAGGAGACAGATAGGGTTGGCCAATCGAAAGGTTTTGTTTGTTTAGCATGATATCTTTTGTTATATTTTAGCGTTTAACATGGAAGATGCCTCTCTCGAGCTTCTCTCCTGATGCTACCCCACCAAAAGACGCTTATCCATAGAGACTATGTCAGCTCCCAAACAGACAACAACAAACCAAGACTAGCAATAAACAATCTAAACATAAATAATAACAAATAAAGAACAATACAGAATCCAAATTTGAACCGAAGAATAAAATAGTGAAATGTGGATTATTAAATATTAAGTATCTCTCTTCAAAAGTCTCTGTTAGCTGACGCCAAGCGGTCGCAGCAGATGGCTGCCCGTACCTGAGCCTGGTTCTGCCGGAGGTTTCTTCCTGTTAAAAGGGAGTTTTTCCTTCACACTGTTGCCAAAGTGCTTGCTCAATAGGGGGTCACAAGATTGTTGGGTTTTTCTCTGTATCTATGAAGCGCCTTGAGGCAATTTTTGTTGTGATTTGGCGCTATATAAATAAAATTCAATTGGATTGTATTGAAGTAAACTTAAATGTTATAAATTAGGAATTAGTTCATTTCTCAGGGGAGAAATGAAAAACGGGGACTGGTGTTAGGAATAAAAGAAATATTTTTAATATGTATCTGCTCATTATCTTGTTTTAAGTACTTTAATAATGAAGGCTTGTAGAGCAAGGCCACTTTTTACTCACAAACAAGTGCTCAGCCAGACTGAAAAACAGGAAGTTTTAGTGCACAAGGCATATTAATAGATATAGACACAAAAAGAGGAACTCCCCATATAAACAACGTTGAAGACTGTGTGAAGTATAAAGTACCGAAATAACACCATATAAGTCGCAGCTGATGATTCTAATGTTAGAGAGCTCTTGCAACTGGCGTCTGAGCTGTGCAGAGGTCTCTCACCCCCGGAAGATGTTTAAATAAAAAAGCTCCAAATCTGACATTTACACACGAAGGAATCAATATGGCAGATTTAATGGGATTAGGAGAACCTCATGATTGTACCAAGAAAGCAGAACTTGAAGGGAAAGTCAGGGAAGATTTAAAAGCAGGACCTGTTAGGATTTGGGATTTAGAGATTCTTTTATTGCTATCATATAATCTGCCTTATGATGACTGCATTAATAACAGGTTGTACAGTATTATTTTAATAGTATTGAATATGTTTGTCATAACAGTGATGTCTCTATTTACAGGTTGAGTTCATTTCATACACAATGCATAACTGTGCTTGTTTAGAGTTGATGTTCCGTCCAAAAGGGTTTTAAGCTTCACTGGTGAGAGTGTCCAGGTGATACATGTTGAGGGAAGATGAGAACATAGCAGGTTAATTGCATGCACGCTTACAAACACACATGATTTAAATATAGGCCAGGCCGAAGGCCTGGACTTTATGTAGCTTTTAACTTTACAGCTCCTAACTTCCAGGAATGGCGTGGAGTGTAATGAATGAATGCAAAATATGCTTACAGACACAAACATGACAGGGGTTTATTTTACAGGGTAAAGGTGGACCACATGTTGCTTTGTTTCTGCTTAGCAACTACTGAGGTAAAAGGTGTTAAAGATAAATATGCAATAAGTGAACAGGAAACGTGTGAGGGTGAGCCGGGTGAAACAAAATGTTGTAGATAATAGAAACTTGTCTAACTGGCATTAACAGTAACTTTTGCATGTTATGTATATGCTTGAAGCCAAAAGAGGCGTAAATCCTGATAGAAGATTTTGAAGTGTGCTTTCTAGCGGAGATTTAGGCTGACAGGGGGATGGTGTGTATTTTACTCAGGGTGTGTTTAAGAAAACTAAAAGTGTTGCTGACACACATAAAGAGTATTGAGATTAAGTAAAGTTAATAGAATGGATAGAGCCCAGAACATGATATTGTGAACCAACTTTGAATAATTAAAGGAACATTAGATGAACACAGTAGGTTAGTAAGGTGTAGCAGAGAAAGGCTGTTTGTTTTTTATCCCTTACAGGAGAAGATTTCCACTAGAGAGGGACCCAGAAAAGGAGCAGAGACCACTTAAGCATGAAGTGTTTTCAAGTAGGAGCTGGTGTTTTATTACTGGACCACCTAGAGGACATGAGGTGGTTGTCTGATTTGCTGAGTCAGAGGAAGGCTAGAGAGGGTCAGAGCGAAGGCAGTGGGCCTGGGAATGGTGGTTTCAGGGCCCACGATGCCATTAATGGATGTAGAGGTGACAGAGTGGGTCGAGGAGTGACACAAGGAAATGGTGTGATGATGTCTCTGGGAGAGACATCAAGAGAGGGAATTGTAGAATTAAAGAGATTATTTTACTGCTACTGTTCAAGACCATCATCTTATCGTTGCATTAATTATCATTCATCAGAGCATTGATTGAAGCTTTCGGCATTATGATATAATTTGTATTACAGGGGTTATCATAATCAAATATTAACAGGTTTATGACAGGTGCAGTTATAACCACTTTAAAATGATTGAGTTGAATATATATATCAAAACTCATATGCTGAGTATATTGTTACAAGTAAAATAGTAGCTGAGCAAAGGCCTGAATGTATTCAGCTTCTTGTTGCATTTGAGTTTGCCTAGCAACAGGTGACACAAGGAGGACAAGTCCATGGGGACCTCAAAGGCCTGAGATCATCACCATATTTGGATGGATGCCAGAAAGGGGAACTTCTGTGTCTGCAGTTATCTCTTAAAATACATGAATGTTCTCTATATGCAAATGATGTGCTTGTAAACGCAAGAGGGGGCGTTACAATACCCTGATGTTATAAAAGCAATCTAGAGTGTATTTTGGGCAGAGATGTACAACTGATGTTTTGCAGTTTACACCTCTCCACGCTGCGTGCATTCATTAAAATCAATTGTTTGACCGACCTCTTCTGGACTATCATTGTTTTACTCTCATCCTCAATTTCGAACCCGTAACAGTAGACACACACACACACACACACACACACACACACACATACACGTAGTTACCCATTAGTGCACAAAGATACTTGTAATAACTGCCCATTTAATGAAAGCTCAAAATTTCCATATTAAATATTCATTAAAGAAAGAATTAAATTAGTGATTAAAAATGTAAAACAAAATCAAACAGATGAGGATTTATAAAATTCAACTGCTTTAGGTAACATTCTGATGTGTACTGGGTCTTATTATGGGGTTTTTACTATGACATTTAATCCTAACCTCCTTGCCTCCAATCGATAAAATTTATAGCTTATGTGTGTCAGTAAAACATCTTTCAAAGTCATAAAGTAGTATGAATTGTTTATGTGGTAAGGCTGAAATAAGAGCCATCCTGACCCTGTGAGCTGACCTCGGCCATAAACCTGTAAAAATGAGTCATAAAAATGATGGATGACACCATCTGGGAAGAAAAACAAGAAAGTTATGGGAGGCTGGTGTTGAATATCGTAAAGGGAGCAAAACTCTGTAAACTGATGCATTGATTAAAGCATCACGTTAATAAACACGCAAGTGTTTCACCAGGTGGTAGCAGTGTTGGGAACTTTAACACCACAAACATGATTAAACACTTACAGAAACACCATGTAAAGGATTTTATCCAGGCCTCCAATGCTAAGAAGAAAAGTCTACCTTATCAACAAACGCTTTTGGAAACTGTTCAGAGGCATGCCAAACTCCCTCAAGAAACCAATAAAGCAAAGCTGATAACAGAGAAAATTGTTAAATTTTTGTGCTTGATGACCAACCTCTTTCTGTTGTGGAAAATGTCAGTTTTCAACGCTTAATTGAGCATTTGGAGCCTCGCTATCTGCTGCCAAAGCGGCATGTCATCTCAGAGGAAGCTATCCCAGAAAAGTACAAGCAGGTGTGTAAATTCATCTCTGAATATTTGGAAAACATTCCCATGTTAAGCTTGACAACTGATAGCCTAGAGTATTTAAAAGTAGAATGCTCATAGGGGGTCAACAACCATATGACCCCCTATGAGCAAGCACTTTGGTGACAGTGGGAAGGAAAAACTCCCTTTGAACAGGAAGAAACCTCCAGCAGAACCAGGCTCAGGGAGGGGCGGGGCCATCTGCTGTGATTGGTTGGGGTGAGAGAAGGAAGACAGGATAAAGACATGCTGTGGAAGAGAGACCGAGATTAATAACAGATATGATTCAGTGCAGAGAGGTCTATTAACACATAGTGAGTGAGAAAGGTGACTGGAAAGGAAAAACTCAATGCATCATGGGAATCCCCCGGCAGCCTACGTCTATTGCAGCATAACTAAGGGAGGAGTCAGGGTCACCTGGTCCAGCCCTAACTATATGCTTGAAAGTTTGAAATGAAAGTTTGAAGCCTAATCTTGAAAGTAGAGATAGTGTCTGTCTCCTGAATCCAAACTGGAAGCTGGTTCCACAGAAGAGGGGCAAAACGTGCTAAAGTTTAAATAAAAAGATCAGCATTGTTAAACTGAGCCATATTTTGGGTGCAGTGTATACTTGCATACAAGTATAATAGTATAATAGAATCATTTTAGTGTTTTCTCTTTTTAAATTTGAGTATGAACTTATCCCCTCTGTGAATTGCTACCTTTTGTGTGAGGGGTCTGTGTGTCCCAGGGATCGCAGGGGCTATGTTATCTGGGGGCTTTTGCCCCCTGGTAGGGTCTCCCATGGCAAATTTTTCCTGAGTGAGGGACCAGACAAAGAGCAATTCAGAAAACCCCTTTGAGAAGACCATTGAGGGAACAGTTCACCCTGCCCGGGATAGGGTTACTAAGGGACTAAGGGTTAGGTCTTAGTCCATGGGGCCCAACCGGGCACAGCACGAAAAAGGGACAGCTTTGACACATGACACAGAGGTAATTCAGATGCTAAAGAAACTTTATTAAAGCAGAGATAAAAATGAAAGTAAGTCCAACAGATTAATTATTTTGTTGGTTGTATGATAAATGATCATTGGTGGAATTAACCATCTGAGATCAAGGTTATTTAATATAATTTCAGAAAGGAAAGGAAACCATCACCAAACTGATTAAACAAGAAGCATTTGATTCTTTGATTTCTGCTTGCTGAGCTCTGTTACTATGATGACTGTCAGCGACAAAACCACAGGGACACAGGAGGACTGGAGTTGGGGTCTATTGGAACAACCTGGTTCCCAGCATTCTTATAGGCTGCAACAGTAGAGCCTTTGGTGAGCACAGTCACAACTCGGATGGGACCGAACTCTTTTTGTGTATCACAGGAATATCTTCTTTCCACTGATGTCGATGCTGAGTTCATGATCCACTTGTTCATAGGACCTAGATTCTAACTGCCTCAATTTGCTATCATCACTGGAGACTAGCAGATCTGTGATGGCAATGTTAGGGTCGTCAGTCTCACGATACCAGATGAAGACTTTTTCCTCACTTGAACTTCTGTTTGTGGTTTCAGCCACCCTGATCCAACCTCTCTTAAAGTTTTCCAAGTCTTCATCAAAGTTAACACACACTTTGATGTCATAGATGTATGTTGCTTTGTTCCTTCTTACCCACAGGTAGAGTTGGCTGTCTCGAGACCGGTCTTACTTTTACGTTTTCTTGGTCTCGACGGACTTTTGTCTTGGTCTTGGTCTTGCTCTCTCAGATCGACATAGTGTTCAGGAGATTTGGAGTCAACCATCGGTGGAGCGAGGGGGTGGCTTACTGGGCTTAAGACCGGGTCATTTTTTCAGAAGCCCGGGGTCTTTTGGAGTGCGATTTGTTTCATAGTTAGATGCCTGACTGACAACTGTATAAAACAAAAACTACACAAAATATTCGAAGCACATAGAGCACAGTCGTAAATTCCCCCTAATTTTGGTATGATCCAAGCTCAGGCACTGGTCGACTGAGCACAGCACTGTCAGCGAGGGGGGAGAAGTTGCTGCCTGCGAGTTTGCTGCAGACAGAGGAGAGCTTAAGTTCGACCAGGTACCAAAGCAAATTATTCGTACTGTATAAATAATGTAAATATGACGGTGTATCACAAAAGATTGACGTCAAACTGATCACCACTGGCACACCTGTGGATGCATATAAGGCAAAACACATGGGAAAATCAAGAGATATCAACCAAAACACCAGGAAAAGAATTGTGGAGCTCCATAAGTGTGGCTCAGTTTTGAATACAATTTGGTGCCATTTGCAATTAAGAAATACAGACAGTTTCTCCCTTTTCTCTTAAAGTTAACAAATATGTTTTTTATATTTATCAATCTAAAAAAATAAACATTTAGTCTGATTTGATGTTACAATTAAAAAAGTGTTTTTGTTTTTATCTGAAGAGTTTATAAATATCTGGTTTCAACTGTATATTTGATGATGTTGGCTTGATTGTCAGCACAAAGAGGGAGAGAGAGGAACAGAGAGGAACAGAGAGGGAGAGAGAGGGAGATGGAGAATGAGGACAGAACAGAGATGGAACAAGAGCAGGTGAGACACACATGTTAGTCAAATGGTTGTTTGCCAAAACTCATGAGAACATGTATCTAGTGCCTAGTGTATCTTTTTAGATACCATTTGTTACTTTTCAAATTCTATATTTATTAAGTTTTGCAGGCTTTTTTGCTCAACAAGGCTAAATAATGATATAAACTTTTCTGAATCTAAATAGTGGACTTTGGTAGAATTAAAAAATAAGTGTAGTGCAGGTCTATGATGATATTTAGTCCTACTATCATGTAGTTTTGATTCTGGTTCTGTTTTGGTTAAATCGTAAGTAGTCCTGATTTTGAACTGTTGTAGTCCTGTTTTAATTCCGGATCAGTTCTGGGTCTGGTTGAATTGGGGTTTAGTCCCTGTGTCTTGATACAGCCCCGACTTTGCTCTGCCTTGCTGCTTAATAAAAAAACTAGTTTAAGGTGTCCTGTATATGTGACATATATATATTTTTCCTATATGAAGTTATTCTTTTTTGAACAAAACTCAAAACAGGGCCTAATAATCTTTCAGTCATTTCTACCCTCACTTAATTTCCTTTCGCTGCTCAGCTCTCACACAGTGGCTCAGCTATGCTCCAATCCCTCCATATTGTAGCCAATCACATGCGAGGATATAGGATAATATCATTATGTGAAAAACAGAGAGGGTGATGGACGCGACAGTCAAATGGAGCGTGCGTCTGTCCTCTTAGTAAGTGTGAGACAGTAGACAGCGGTGAGGAGGGCTGTGCGAAAGCAAAAACACATAAATATGCCTGACACCTGTAAACGAAGCAGCATCTGGCTGCAGTTTAAAGACTTTTTTGTCTTGGTCTCGGTCTTGGTCTCGTCTCAACTTGGTCTTGGTCTTGTCTTGGTCTCGATACCCTCTGGTCTTGGTCTTGTCTTGGTCTCGGTTTAGGCGGTCTTGACTACAAGTCTACCCACAGGTGAACCAATGGTTCCTTGGGCCTCTGGTTCAGGTCATAGCCCACCCTCTCCCAGCCCAATCTATACAGCTCAGGTTCATCATCTGCTTGTGCAGTGACATGAAGGGCCATGATGCGATCATAGTCTGATGAGCAACTACTTTCATCTGGTTTGTAGTACCAGAGGTAGGTTTCCTCTCCACCGGCTCCAGTATTAAGGTTTTTCTCAGTCTTGTGGTATCCTGCAGATTTGAGGTTCTCACTCATTTTATCATTAAATGAAAACTCAATCCTGGTGATTCCACGACCCTCTTCTGTACCAAAGGCAGATTGCATTTCCTCCATTTCCTTTGTTCAGATCATCTGGAATTGAAAGACCATCTCCAAGGAAAACTTTCTCCTCGTGCTTATTCACAGACAGTTGGAGTTCAATGATGTTGGACATGTTGGGTTCCTGCATCAAACAAAGTTAAAGGATTAATGAATGGAAATTTGAACATCCAGAAGTCAGACGGTAATAAATTATAAATTGGTGTAGTTCTCTTATCTAACACAAATAATCTAAACACAAATGCAGAGCGTGTGTTTGTAGACTTATGTATGTGCAGACCGTTTTTGGCTGGATGAATTCTTCTAGTCGACTGAAATCTGCTAATCTCACACTCTCACTCAGAAAGTCCTGCCTTTATATTCCCTACAGACTGTGTAACTGTGACATGAACGTTTTTTTGTTTTTTTTGTTGTTGTTGTTGTTTCATGGAATATGGAAACATGACAAAAGTTACTGCATTACTCAGTTAGAAGAAAGACAGACGCAACAACGTTGTCATCCCCTATGTAGCCGGTGTATCAGAGAAACTCAGGAGAGTTTTCTCCAAGCACGACATCCCAGTGTACTTCAGACCCAGCAGCACACTCAGACAGAAACTGGTTCACCCGAAAGACAAAACTCCAAAACACAGACTTAACAACGTGGTGTATGCTGTACAGTGCAGCGAGGAATGCCCAGACCTCTACATTGGAGAGACCAAACAGCCACTTCACAAGCGCATGGCACAACATAGAAGAGCCACCTCCACAGGACAAGACTCAGCAGTCCATCTGCATCTTAAGGATAAAGGTCACTCTTTCGAGGATGCCAATGTTCACATTTTGGACAGAGAGGACAGATGGTTTGAAAGAGGAGTGAAAGAGGCCATCTATGTCCACTGTGAGCGACCATCTTTGAACAGAGGCGGTGGTTTACGACACCAACTGTCTGCCATCTATAATCCAGTTTTGAGATCCCTTCCCAGACGCCTTAACGCCCACTCACATTCTGGGCCATCTGACCTCAGGAATTCACATGATAGGGTGGGGCCAGGTTTAACAATGAGCTCACCCGAAACCCTGGCTGATTAGGTCCCACACCCGCTTTCACACCTTGGCTCATGTGATTAGAGGATCACCAGGGGGTCCTTTGTCCCTCTTTGGGGGGATACTCCCACTGGGTTTAAATCTGGGACTCTCGGCCATTTGACCTTAGAACTGAAGAAGCTTCTCGGATGAGAGGTGAAACGTCTTCAAGCAACTTTAAGAAGTCCAGACGCTTTTCTTTCCAAGCTCCTTAGACTACGATGACCTGGATGACTGAGAACCTTCACAGACACATTACTCAGTTACTTCATCCACAAACCTGTTTTTTCTGTTCTCTTGACAGAAGTGTGAGTTACTTCCCAATAACTGTGCTGCTAAAGGAAAAGTCATCATCACAGGTATGTGATGTGAATAATAAAACAAATGGACTCTGACATTTAGCTTTGTGCCATTACTTTTTTCCAATGACTGATGTGTGTTTCTATTCCCTGAAATCCTAAAATGTCCATGCTAAAGATCATTCATTTGAACTAACCTCTTGTCTGTAGATATTTAAAAAACAAACATTTTCTTGGTTGATCAAAGTGGGAAACAAAACAAGATAACGATAAACAGGAGGATCCAGATATGCATGTGCAACTACTGCATGTGGGACATAATTTTACAATGACAATTCATTAAAACTGATGGATGGATCACATTTTTGAGAGACAGGTTCATGTTATCTGCAATTGTTTCTTAAGTACGGCACAGACCTCAGGCTTTGATTTCACAATAAACAGCAGCATGACTGAAGATTATAGTCCTCTGGGAAACTTCTGTTCTACTCAGTGTCTCTTCAAGTCTGAACATAAAAGTCCTGACAGCCTGAGCAGAAGTTTGAAGTCTGCACTTTCAACAGCAGATGAAATGGAGACTCAGTGGCTGCATCTCACTGCTATGTTGTGTTAAATTGGTCCTGTTATTACCAGACAGATAGAGCCTGATTATTAATGTAATTACACGTGTATACACAACCCTGTATAAATGTGATGACCTCGAAAAGATCATGACAGCTCCAAAAGCAATCTTCACATTTCTACAGGGGAAAATAAACTTTTTTACCCTGCAATTTACTGATTTGTGAAAAGATGTTATTTTCACTCAAATTTTAATTTTTAATTTCTCTTTTTCAATTTTTTTTAATGTTCACACAAAATCCATGAACATCAAACAAAGTGAGTTTATTCAGTCTGTCAGTCATGGTTTGTCACCATCGTGTTACAAACTTAAACTAAAAATTGTGGCCAGAATTTTTATGCTGAATTTTTAAGCATAAATTCTTGTGGATTTTATTGCTCTTTGAGTATTTGTGCTAAAAAAACAATCCTAAAACAACGATTTGTCCTGATACATTTTCTATTTTTTCTACTTTCTAGAAAAAATAGCTGGTGGCTCTTTCTTTCATTCATTGTTTGTTCTTTCAAAGCTTCCTGTTTTTTGCAGTAACTCCTTTTGGTATACAAATGACAGACCTGACCACATACTTCCCTCTTTCACACTTTTCTTTATTTGATTGTCACTTTGTCTCACACACAGCCACAACCTCGGGTCCCGGCACAGTCTTTGATGGAGGGAGGTGTGATGAGCTGATGGAGCTCCGGTGTGTCTCAGCCTCACCTGCCGCCGAGCCCAAACCAAACTCCTAAATCGTTCACATTATTTTGCAATGAGGAATTGTTTCAGTCCTCCATTTTTAGTGTTCAAATTAAATCAAATTTAATATTGAAATATTTTTACTGTATTTTCTGAAAAAATACCACATGACACCCAAACTGATTATTCTCTCATCTTATCAGGATACGTTCCCCAGAGACACAAACAAAAACACAGTTATTAGATGTTATTAAATCCCTTTCAGAAAAACAATCCTTTAATATTTATATACATTATATACATAAATATGAACATGCATGAATATAAATGTTATGTCTCTGAATGTTATGAGTCTTTTCTTCCTGCTCTTCAGGTCATCTTTAGAATTTTTCTAGAAAGTTTTTCCTTTAAAAGACGATCGCGTTAATGTCAACACAAAGAATAGTCACTGTCAATAAGACTGAGCTCCAACCAGAAATGAAGTAAAAGGCCTGAAATCCAGCCTCTGTGGGTGTAATGTAAAGTTTGATGTAATGCTTTTGGTTTTTTTGGAGGTGTGGTCCTAAACTTTTGATCAGCTGTAGGGGAGACCAGGGATAGTTGTAACATTTTTGACATTTCTGTCTGTAGCTTGGAGCTCTTTTAAGGTAGTGGATTCAAAATGTAATGCAAAGTATTTACACGTCTCTGCTATTAAATAGTGCAGCTATTTTCTCTGCAGCACAATTACCCATTGCATGGTATGGTCTCAAACACAAAGAGTGAAATGTTACAATTAACCCCATAGTCTGGGTTAGTTGTAACATATCCTGGGGTGAAATGTAACACAATGAAATAAGGGTACTGACAAAACATTAACATGTAATCTTTGTTTATTCAACACATGAATGCACTTAGAGCCATTTATGTAGCTGTGTGTGTGTGACAGAAGGCAGAAATCTAGCTTTTGAACATATTCCAACCCCCCAAAAAGACAAATTATGGAATTTTCTGCAACTGAATATTTCATTAATTTTGGTTGGTCTTCCTTGAGTTTGGCCTCATTGGCTCAGTGGGCATTATAACCTACAACTCTTGCAACAACTTTTGAACATAACAATGAAGCTGAAAAAATGTAGTTGTTCACCAGCATCACAATTCCATTACTTTTTACCATGGCTTACCTTGGTGTGGTTTGCAAAGTGCTTCAGAAAGATGAGGAAATCTGTTTCTTGCACCCATCCTGATTTATTTCCACTACCAATACTTCCTACTGGTCCATCTCTGACACAGTGGTCTGCATAATGTATGTGTGGGAACACAAACAGTGGAGGAATTGTGTTGCCAATGGCATTAACCGCATAAACAAAGGCGACCAGTGAACCTCTCTCTGCTGATGTCATTGCCCCAACTTGTTTCATATAAGTTAAAGTAATAGTGTGGTAAGTTGTAACATCTGCATTATTGTTACAACTGACCCAGACTGTTGCTGTTACAACCAGTGTTGGGCAAGTTACTTTGAAAAAGTAATTCAATTATAGTTACTAGTTACTTCTTAAAAAAGGAACTGAGTTAGTAACTGAGTTACAATATTCTAAAAGTAATTAATTACTTGGAAAAGTAAGTATTGCATTACTTAAAAAAAAACAAAGAACGTTTAACCCTCTGGGGTCCAGGGTATAATTGGCCATTTTTTTACTACTTTTGATGTTTCCTCCACATTTCACCTTTAAAAACTATTTGCTTTGTCTTGTTTGGTATCATTCTTTTTAGCACAACATCACGTGTCTGAATTTACAGTTATGTTTTCATTTTGACTGTATTAACACAATTGATCTAAAATCAGACAAAAAACATAAAATCAGAGTAGAAAAAGTTATATTTTTACTGTAACAACCATAAACATGTTTAATGAATGATATTTCATAACTTCAAATGCAAATATTAATTGTCAATTTTAAAATCCTATGCACAAGTTTTGCAAACAACAAATTTATTTGCATCCATTTACCTTGATTTTTTAAATAACCATTTCAAACTATTTACAGAACAATCAGCTGTTCTTCAATAAGATGCCACAAAAATTATTTGTGCCACTCCAAAAAAATAATTTCTGTCCACTATAAAGGGGAACATCACAGCCTGATACCTGCAGGTCTGACAGCAGCAGGTGTATCACTCCTGTTTCTACCTGGAGACAGCAGTCGCCTCATTGTTCTGACACACAACACAAAACTATCCACAACACTACACACTAACTACACAAGACAACACATTAACTACACACTCCAAACACGCTAAACGTCACAAATCTCTCACATCTCAAAACTCTCTCTCTCTTTTTCTGTTCTCTCTCTCTCTCTCTCTCTCGCCGTCACTCCTAAAACTTCCCCTGTTTTGTTTTGGTTTTTTGCTCATAAGCAGAGAGTGCTTGCTAGCGCTAACGTGGCAAAACTATTGAGGTAAAAACGCCGCGTATATCTTGTTTATCACGACTCTGGTTTTACGTGGCCTATCAACACAATTTATAAACTGGTATATATCACCTTGTTGCTTTGTCTTTAAGTGGTCATGTGATTGGCTTACCAATCAGTCAAACAGCAGCACTCATGTGATTGTTTTGCCTCCTGAGCTCCAGGTGTTGTGCTAGACAGTGATCGTGATTGCCGTCCGCGGGAGCGCGCAGCTGCTTAAAGCTGTAGCGTCCAGATTACTTACAGCTACTTCCGTGCAACTGATATGAGATGCGGTAAGCTGAACACAGCTTCAACTGTCTGTTTGTTGAAAAATAGTAACGGATCGCATTTTCTTGTCAGTAACTGTAACGGCGTTGTAACGATAGGAATAGTAATTAGTTAGATTACTCGTTACTGAAAAAAGTAACGCCGTTACTTGTAACGCCGTTACTTGTAACGCCGTTATTCCCATCACTGGTTACAACTGACCCAGACTCCTATAGCCATGAACTAGCTAACATTACAGCCAACGGCTAAAACATTAGCACTAAAGACCTACACAGACTATAATCCCATAGACACACAAATAACATAATTTAAGTTTGATGAGTTTAACTACAAAGCAGATAATGCTATTAGAAATTGAAATAAAGTAGAAAAACCTACTTTTTGGCATACAAATTACTTTTTTTCGTGTTAAATTGTCTGTGTTTGACAAAATGTGCTGATTTTTCACATGTGATAGCAGAACTGAATTGGGCATGCACAGGATGAATCACATCATTTGAAACTTAGCCCTGATTGGAGAAATTGGAAGTGTTAGAACTGACCCACGTTACAACTATCCCCGGTCTCCCTATAACAATCTCTTTCAGTTTAAGCGTTGTTTTCAATCAATTGCATGCTCAGTGCTTTGTCTCATTTCTTCTTGTTGCACGTTGAAGCTCTACTTGGAACCTTGTTAACATCCAAACATGTAAAACATGATTTTTGCCATTTTTCAAATGGTCTTAAACTTTTGATCGGGACTGTATTTTAATCTAGCTTTGTGAATCACCATCAGTAGCCAATCACATTACTATAAATTGTAGCTGCCATCTGAGTGTGTCTCACTCGCTCACCTGTTGCTGTACGCATCCAGGGCTTCGGTTACATGACTTCTCTCGCCGTTACAGGTTGTAGGCTGCAGAAGCCTCCTATTGGTCACCTTGTTTGCAAACTGGGTGACGCCTTTTGATCAGAAGTCTGGGTTTTTGCCTTGTTGCCTTATTCGTCCTCTTGTTTGCTCTGTCTGCAACACTCTGGTTCAAGGTTTCAGGATTTGAGCCGTCTGTGCAAAGCCTGTTAATTTGCACTTTAATGTTTTGACTTATTCTTTTAGAGCAGTTGTATGTATAACAATACAGAATAGTGCTGTGAAATTATCTGCTCTGAAGATTTAATTTTTTTGTTTGTACATCTGAATGTTTGATTTGTAGGTTTTTATGTTACACCACTGGAAGGCTCTTTTTCTAGCTGCAGATGGACAGTGTGTTTCTGCAGCAGGGTTAACCACAGCTGTGTGTTTAAGCTTTGTTTTGGATATATTAAGAACTTGTGTTTCATTCATTCATAAGCAGAAGGCCCATAGTGGAGGTGACTGGGTGCCTTGCTGGTGGGACCTGTCCTCATCTGGCATCCCATTCACCCACTGGTAAACCACAGCTCTGAACTTTACAGCACATGAACGAATGATTCATCGGCTCTTTCATGAGACATTTGTTAACAGCTGTCAGTTGTTTGTTTTATCCTGAACCACGTCTCTGTCTCAAACCTTACAGACCAAAGTGTCTTCTTGATAATTAGCATAGTTTCAAACTAAATATTCTCAGGGTGGCGTTGTCGGGTTTTCACTATAATTATAAAAGTTTTGAGCTCCCAGTTACCACGTTGCCATTCTAGTGTGTGCGTGTGACACCATCGGTTCCTTGCTCTGTTCTTCAGTTTCCACCACCTCGTGCTGCCACACTTTCATGGTCCTCACTGCACTGTGGCACTGACACTTTCACACTACACCACTAGGTGGGGCTCTCTGCTACATTTTTTGAGAGCTGTTGCTTCAACCAGTTCACAGAAACACCATGAAACTGGGAACTTACTGATGATATAAAAAACATTATTAAAGAATTATAGTTATGCTATATTTTAATCATGACTGACATGTAGAGAACACTGTTAAAAATATAACACATAACATTGAAGTTAATGTCTTAAAAACATGGTACACAAGGATATTACACTTTAAATGTTTAATACTTTACTGAACTTACTCCTAACTCACTCGGCCTCAGCACATCGCAGTGTTACTTCACCTCCTGACCTTCACCACATGGTGTAAAACCACGCAAGGCTGTGAAAAAGTATTTGCTCTCTTCCTGATTTCTTCTTCTCCCCATTGGTCACACTTGCATGTTTTGGATCAACAAATAAAGTTCAACAACAGACAGCGATAACCAGACTGAATACAGAATGTGGTTTATAAATTATTTCTTTAAAGAGAAAAGTTTTCCAAACCTGCTTCGTCTTATGTGAAAAATTAAACCTGAAAACTAGTCCTGCCACACTTGACAGCAAGAACTGCAATCAAGCACTTGATGACTGCAAATGAGTCTTTCACATCGTTCTGGAGGAAATTTTACTTTACTTTACTTTACTTTACTTTACTTTACTTTGCAGAATTGTTTTAATTCAACCACATCAGACGTTCAAACATGAACTTCCTGTTTAATGTCACAGCATCTCAGTTGAATTTAAGGCTTTGAGGAGTGCACTCTATAACATTCATTGTGTTTTTTGAGGTGGGCTCGGTGGTGTGTTTCTGATCTTTGCCCTGCTGAACCTGAATGCTCTTAAACTTCAGGACATGAACTCGTGGCCAAACATTCTTCATGATTTGCTGGTGGAAAGCAGAATTCATCCATCCATTGATTACATCAATCCATCCAGCAGCAGAGCAGCCCCCAACCATCACACAAACTACATGTTTGACTCTTTTTAAATGTTGGGCTATTTTTATGTAACGGGCCTCAAACCTTTGCACTGAACAGAAAATGCAAATGGACAGAAACATTTAACTATTTTATTCTTTGGAGAAACATTCAAAATGTATTCATTTAAAGAGGAATCTCAAACAGCAACAATAACACTGGAGGCTGCAACTACATAGCAGCCAAATAAACCATTATCATTCACCTGCTCAGTCATTCACAGTGACAAATGTAACTGTTGCCTCCATCAGTCATTCTGCATATGACCACAAGCCACAGAGCAAGAAGTCCCCTGGCCCGGACCCTGAACACATCACTCACCACGAACATCTATAAACAACATCCTGACATGATGTGTGTCAGTGTCACGGTCTGCCACTCAGACCGTGGGGACGAGGGAAGTAGGACCCAAAACGCGGGACTCTTCGATGCCACAGTGCACTTTATTTACAGAGAACAGACAGGTAAGTCCAACAATAAACTCAAAGGTGCAATATTCCAATGGTGCTCGTCTCCTGCTCCCAGAGCGTCCCGTGCTGTAGCTCCCTTAGTGCGTGTGCTCCCCAACTCGCTTCTCCGCTCGGCTATCCTGGAGGAAGAAGGAGAGTCCACAATTAGCCACACGCTGGCCGACTAACAAACACACACTGCTCGCACGGACTATACCAGTTCAGAGTAATAATCCCACGTTGACTGTCGCCGCGAGTCCAGGTTAAATACCTCTCTCTAGCCGGGAGGGATGATTACCAACAGCTGGTCAGGTAATCAGCTGCAGGTGGGCCGGTAATAGTGAAGAGGGACTCCCAATGACGACAGTCGCCAGGACACGCCTCTCCCACGGCGTGCACTTCTGTAAACAGCCCGAGGACCGGGGAGAGAGAGAGGAGCAAACCCACACGCACCCACACTCTACATACAACTGTGAACAGAGCAGTAGACGACAGAGCCCCCACCTAATAATAATAATAATAATAATAATAATAATAATAATAATAATAATAATGACAGCAACAATAGTCCAAAACTGCTCACGGACCCCCCTGAGTCCTCCAGAGCCGGGTCCGTGACAGTACCCCCCCTCTAAGGGTCGGCTCCCGACGACCCTAAAACAAAAAGCAAAAAAAAGGAAAACCACCCCAGGGCGGGCGGCGGGGGGTAACAGGACGGAGGGCAGGAACCAACCCCAAACGACCGAACCGTCAAACCCAAAAGTCCCAGAGGCTCAACCGCGACTCCAGCGGAGGCACAAAACAGTTCAATAACCCCCCCGGTTACCGTGGCGGGAGCTGAACAGTTCAGGCGGCCAGTAACTATAACACCAGAGGTCAGGTGGCCTACCTCGGGTCCCGTGATAGCAGCAAAACACTTCAGGCGGCCTGCCACGGGTGCCATGGCAGCGGCGCCGCAGCTCTGGTGGGCGGCCATGAGTCCGGCAGTGGCAGCGAAACCGTTCCGGCGGCTCTCCCCGGGCCCGGGGACGGCGGCGCGGTAGCTCCGGCGGGCGGCCACGGGTCCGGTGGCGGCGGCGTGGCAGTTCCCGGGCAGCTGGACGTGGCGGACGGGCAGCTGGACGTGGCGGCCGGGCAGCTGGACGTGGCGGCCGGGCAGCTGGACGTGGCGGCCGGGCAGCTGGACGTGGCGGTCTCTCCGGCTCACCGAGATCGTCCTCAGATGGCGGTGCGGGCTCCTCCGGCTCAGCGCGCTCCTGATCAGGCGGCGCTCTCTCCGGCTGCGGCTCGCCGAGCTCCTGATCAGGCGGCGCTCTCTCCTGCTGCGGCTCGCTGAGCTCCTGCTGCGGCTCGCCGAGCTCCTGATCAGGCGGCGCTCTCTCCTGCTGCGGCTCGCTGAGCTCCTGCTGCGGCTCGCCGAGCTCCTGATCAGGCGGCGCTCTCTCCTGCTGCGGCTCGCCGAGCTCCTGATCAGACGGCGCTCTCCCCTGCTGCGGCTCGCCGAGCTCCTGATCAGGCGGTGCTCTCTCCTGCTGCGGCTCGCCGAGCTCCTGCTGCGGCTCGCCGAGCTCCTGATCAGACGGCGCTCTCCCCTGCTGCGGCTCGCCGAGCTCCTGATCAGGCGGCGCTCTCTCCTGCTGCGGCTCGCCGAGCTCCTGCTGCGGCTCGCCGAGCTCCTGATCAGACAGCGCTCTCCCCTGCTGCGGCTCGCCGAGCTCCTGATCAGGCGGCGCTCTCTCCTGCTGCGGCTCGCCGAGCTCCTGCTGCGGCTCGCCGAGCTCCTGATCAGGCGGCGCTCTCTCCTGCTGCGGCTCGCCGAGCTCCTGCTGCGGCTCGCCGAGCTCCTGATCAGGCGGCGCTCTCTCCTGCTGCGGCTCGCCGAGCTCCTGATCAGGCGGCGCTCTCCCCTGCTGCGGCTCGCCGAGCTCCTGATCAGGCGGCGCTCTCTCCTGCTGCGGCTCGGGCTCCTCCCGCTCGCCAAACTCCTCAACAGGCGGTGACGACGGCAACACGGCAGCAACAGACGGCGGATGCGGTGGCAGAGTAGGGGACGTGGATGGTGGAATGGATGACAGCGTAGTTGATGTGAAGGGTGAAACAGTTGATAGCTGAAGCGGCCCCTCGGACCCTTCAGCAGAGACGGAGACCCCTGGCCAAGGTGAAGCTGATTGAGACAGCACACGGTTTACAGCCAGCTCGTGATGCTGCAGCTGGGGCGGTGCGGGGCAATCAGTCTGTTCCAGCCCAGGTAAACAGTCCTCACTTGGCAGAGTGGGCTCCTCGGTACGTCCAGCAGGCTGAGCTACGTGCTGGGCGGCTGGCTGAGCTACGTGCTGGGCGGCTGGCTGAGCTACGTGCTGGGCGGCTGGCGGAGCTACGTGCTGGGCGGCTGGCGGAGCTACGTGCTGGGCGGCTGGCGGAGCTACGTGCTGGGCGGCTGGCTGAGCCACAGGCTGATCGGCTGACGGTACTAAAGACAGAGCTACTGAGTGTAGGGATGTTTGTTGAGGTAGGTGAGCAGGTGCTTGAGCAACTAACTGAGCTGCAGCTACTGGCTGGGCAGCTAACGAAGCTACTGGCTGGGCAGCTAACGGAGCTACTGGCTGGGCAGCTAACGGAGCTACTGGCTGGGCAGCTAACGGAGCTACTGGCTGGGCAGCTAACGGAGCTAGTGGTGAAGTCAGTAGGGTGGCAGCAGCAAACAGTGAGACGGAGGGTGGTGTGGAGACCTCGGGCAGAGGCGGTACTAATGGCACCTGCACAGGGCGCATGGCCGGGCCGGGATGCTGTGGCTTGGGCTGTGCAGTGCCGGCAGTCAGTTTGGGTAAGGGCAGCGAGAAACACTCCTTAGCAACACTCTCAATCTCCGCGATCTCTTTTACCCTCTTCTTTCCTTCCTCCCCTTCCATTTCCACCGTCACAGGGAAAGGCTTAAACACACTGATAGAGTTCGTTTTACTCCCAGCTGCGTTCAGAGCTGCTGGAGCGGGTAGTGGAATGGAGGCTGCTGTAGGTAGGGTAGATGATCGAACCGCAGACCACTCAGCTATAGACTGGGCGGCTGCCTGAGTAACAGGCTTAGCGGTCTCACAGTTCCTAAGTAAACAAACAGAAGGAGTGGAAAGTGAAAAATTGTCCTTAGAACTCACCACAGCCGGCTGTAGTGAAGTCCGTGAATCCGGCTGCGGTGATGAGCGCCGGCGGCGCGAGCGTCGTTTCATTAACGATGCCGGGGTCGGCGTCTCAGGCTGCGGGTCCACCAGCTGGTCGGGCAGAAAAGCAGCCTGAGTAGGAGGGTGGAGGTGGAGCGTGTTAACTAGGAAGTCCGCGACGATCGGGTAGAGCGTATCCCATACCCAAGGAAAGCAAGACAGCGTCTCTTTCAGCCGCTTCTCCACAGTGCGACGTAAACCCTCCTCGTGCGCTTCCAGCCACAGGTCACACAGACGATAAACTTTGTCTGTCACCTTTCTCCTGACTCTCTCCATTGAGTCCGCTGGGTCCATGGTGGTGGGATTATTCTGTCACGGTCTGCCACTCAGACCGTGGGGACGAGGGAAGTAGGACCCAAAACGCGGGACTCTTCGATGCCACAGTGCACTTTATTTACAGAGAACAGACAGGTAAGTCCAACAATAAACTCAAAGGTGCAATATTCCAATGGTGCTCGTCTCCTGCTCCCAGAGCGTCCCGTGCTGTAGCTCCCTTAGTGCGTGTGCTCCCCAACTCGCTTCTCCGCTCGGCTATCCTGGAGGAAGAAGGAGAGTCCACAATTAGCCACACGCTGGCCGACTAACAAACACACACTGCTCCCACGGACTATACCAGTTCAGAGTAATAATCCCACGTCGACTGTCGCCGCGAGTCCAGGTTAAATACCTCTCTCTAGCCGGGAGGGATGATTACCAACAGCTGGTCAGGTAATCAGCTGCAGGTGGGCCGGTAATAGTGAAGAGGGACTCCCAATGACGACAGTCGCCAGGACACGCCTCTCCCACGGCGTGCACTTCTGTAAACAGCCCGAGGACCGGGGAGAGAGAGAGGAGCAAACCCACACGCACCCACACTCTACATACAACTGTGAACAGAGCAGTAGACGACAGAGCCCCCACCTAATAATAATAATAATAATAATAATAATAATAATAATAATAATAATAATAATAATAATAATGACAGCAACAATAGTCCAAAACTGCTCACGGACCCCCCTGAGTCCTCCAGAGCCGGGTCCGTGACAGTCAGTCTTTAGAGCACAGAATGAAAATGAGAATAATCTAAGCTTAGTTTCACAGTGATACAGACACAAGGAGGAGAAAAAAAACAAAAAGAGGACAATAACACTTGTGTAGAGCGACAATGACAGATCTGGCTTGTTGAGCAATAAGCTGTTCGAGGCATTAAACTGTCCATCTGTTCTAACTGGATGATTGACCCTACATATTAATGTGATGCTTTATGCATTTACTTTAGCCTGTTGTGTCAAGGTGCACTTTATGCAGGCAGAGTAGGAACCAAAGACAAATTAAATGAAGCCTCATTGCTGTTACAGGAAATACAAAAACTCAGGCAAGGAGAAAACTGGAACACACAGCTAGCTGAGATGACACAACAAGGAACAGAGAAAACCGAGGACACAGCAGCTAACAAGACGATGACTAACAAGTGGGAACACAACTGGAACTAATTACAGAGTAAAGAGACACAATGCACACAGGACGAGAGGCTATTACAGTTTTTCTCAAATGCTAAAACACAAATGCCAGACCTCTAAACCAAATGACCAGTTGTCTAAACACATTTACTAAATCTAGCCATCATTTACCAATACCATAAACACATGTCACATGAAGACACAATTCACAGAACACAATCCTCCGTTGTCATAAATCTAACCACATTTTGCCTTGCTAAAACACAAGTTGCAAAAAAACTCTGCTCAAAGCTCATGTGATGCAACATGCTTGCCACAGTCAGCAATATTTGAACACAATGAACACACCTGGCGTCATTCATTACACACAACGACTCAAAATTGAAGACACTTGTTGCTAATGCTGTGACCACATGTATAAAAGCGCAGAGTGCACAGTATGCTGAAGATTCCAAACAAACATAATGGATGAAGGCAGAGTCAAGGGAAGAGGAATTCGATGCAGAGGAGGGAGAAGAGCTGGCCCTGGAAGAAGAGGAGCAGGCCAACGAGGAAGAGGAGTTCAAATGAGAGGAGGAAGAGGAGCAGGTCAAAGAGGAAGAGGAGGAGGCCAACATGGGAAAGGAGAAGGTCCAGGAGGGAGAGCAAGACAACCTCGCACCATCATTACGGACGAGATGCGAGCAACAGTCATTGTCCATGGCATGACAATGGCTGAAGCAGGACTAAGAGTCCGTCCAAACCTGAGTAGGTTCACCGTGGCCACCATTATCAGGGCATTCAGACAACACAACAGGTATTGTACTCTATTGCTTTCTTTGTCACAATACAGTTTTACAAACCTGTGAAAGTAGTCTATTGGTTTCAAATCAGTTGTGACTGTATTGTAACACATGTCAGTTGACAACACGTGTTTCTTTCTTTAGAGTTGAAAGAATGCCACATAGAGGTGAGAGGGTTGCCATATTTACAGCGGCACAAGAAACCCTCATTGTGGATATGGTTCGTGGGAACAACCTCATCAGACTCCAGGAGATCAGAGACAAAGTCATTGCCAATAATGTCAACTTTGAGAGCATTGACGATGTCAGCTTGGCCACAATAGACCGAGTTCTAAGACGCAGATGAAACAGGTCTATAGGGCTCCCTTTGAGCGCAACTCTGCGCGACACAAAGACCTACGTTACAAGTATGTGCAAGTAAGTATACATCCATGTTCACAGTACAGTTAGTGGACATACTGTGTTGCTCAGTGGCCTACATTACTTCTGGACAATACTGTGCTACCTGATTGACTGTTGTTCTGAACACCTGTGCACTTTCACATTTTCACAGAGGATATTACAGTTGGACGCGATGGCCAGACCTCATGAGTACCTCTTCCTGGATGAGGCTGGCTTCAACCTGCAGAAACGCAGGCAAAGAGGCCGTAACATCATTGGCCAATGAGCCATCACTGAGGTCCCTGGCCAACGGGGGGGTAATATTACTCTTTGTGCGGCCATGGGTTCGGAGGGGCTTGTCCACCGGCATGCTGTCCTTGGGTCTTACAACACCCAACGTCTCCTCACCTTCCTAGAGGAGCTAAAAGACATCCTCCTGGACCGCCAACAACACCATCCTGGGCCCGCACATCACATTTATGTGATCATTTGGGACAATGTCTGCTTCCACAGAACAAACCAAATCAGAGAGTGGTTCACCACCAACAGTGACCACTTTTTAAACGTCTGTCTGCCACCCTACTCCCCTTTCCTGAACCCTATAGAGGGGTTCTTCTCATCATGGAGATGGAAGGTTTATGACAGACAACCATACACAAGAGAGAACCTCCAAAGGGCAATGGAGCTGGCCTGTGTTGACATCCCAGCGGAGGCCTTCCAACGATGGATTCGCCATTCCAGGGCGTTTTTCCCGCGGTGCCTGGCGAGAGACAATATAGCCTGCGATGTGGATGAGGTGATGTGGCCCGATGCAGCTCAGCGACATGATGCCGCACAGTGATTGTGGTGTGTGTGTGGTGTGACTAAAGTAAATAAAAAAACTTCGCAGCCTTATCATGTTTTCAAGAGTACTGTTGTGTGCAATAGATTCTGTTTTTGCATTGAGTTGTGTTACAGTAGTGTACGTACATGCAGGATTTTCTATAGATTTATACTCTTCATATGAAACTCACAAATCTAAATGCCTAATCCTCTGCAGAGATCTACGACGATCCGTTACTGTATAGTTTCAAAAAATATGCATTGGCAGTTATAAAACAAAGAACCTTCTCACAAATTGAGCATTGTGTTTTCAATTGTTTTGCTGTAGTGTGTAATGATGTGTATGGTGTTTACATTTTTGAAAGCTTCGAGCTGCTCTTTTGGTGTGAAAGTTTGAGTTTTGCAGTGGGAGGGTGAGGTTGTGTTTATGTAGCTTTAGAAAAGGGTGTTGTGTTTAGACATTGGGGAACATGGTGGAAACGTTAGTGAAATGTGTTTTAGCATTTGAGAAAAACTGTAATATAAAAAATAGAAAAAAACAAACACAGAGACCAGGACTAAGACACGTGAACGTGACACTGACATGGAGACATGACGGACACACACAGACTGGACACAGAAAAGAACTGACATCATGAGGAACTAAGGACTAGTCCAGGGGTGTCCAACTCCAGGTTTCGAGGGCTGGTGTCCTGCAGGTTTTAGATGTGTCCTTGATCCAACACAGCTGATTTAAATGTCTTTAAGCTTTCCAAAGGCCTGGTCATGAACTAATCATGTGATTCAGGTGTACTGACCCAGGGTGAGATCTAAATAACACAGACTGAAAGTAAATCACCTCTTAAATCCAAAAGAATAAATAATCAATTTAAAAAAATCAAACTTCTGGTCAAAGACCAGACAGCACCGTGACATGTTAGGTGGTGTTATCATTATTCACAGCTTTCAGTTTTGTACACAGTCCAACCGGTTTTTGTTTGTCACCTGTTTATGGGCCTTTATTTATCAGGCTACAACAAAACTTCTAACTTAAGCTATATAGCTCATGTCTTGCATATTTCCACAACCATATCCATAATCACATACTGTGTATGCTACCGTTGTATATGGTGTATTATCTTACTTTTTTTCATTGGTTGTACTTAAATGTTTTTTTGAATTTCCTTCTGATGTCTGTACCTGAGCTGAGGTAACGCAAACATTTCCCCGTCGTGGGATCAATAAAGTCTTATCTTATCTTATCTTATCTTCCTGTTTGGGTCCATTAGCCGTGTCCCGCTGTAAGCTTCAGTCCAGGTTGCTAGGCAAAAGTTTAATGAAGCAGTCCCTCATGGCTGTTTACATGTTCCAAACTTTAAAAGGAACGGCACTCTAACTCACATCCTGTCACATAAGCAGTTATCTTTAACACGGTCTAAAAAGGACACAGGAAGACAAACGGTCCAGGATGATCTACAACAACAAAACTAGCCTGCTACGTGCACACCGTCTGTAGAGAAGACAGTGACACTCCACTCTGACACAGTAGCTTTGTTTAAATGTGTCGAGGAAGTGAACAAACAAAGATGTAAAGAAGGATTCATGAGTACAGCTCTACAAAACATAACTGGAGATCTAACTGAGGCCATTGAAGCCATCCAGGCTACAAATGTCCAGTTGAGAGAGCACACAGAGTGTGATGCAGTGCACCAAGGAGCTGCTCGTCAAGTGAAACTCAAGAGTCTGCAGACCTCTGGATCAGTCTACAGAGAGCCAAAGCATAGAAATGATATTCAAATAAATATCATGAAGTGTGTTTTAACATCATGGCCTGGGTACGTGAGGGTGCATGTGTTTCAAATAATCAGTCAATCAATGAGTCATGATCAGTGTGTGTTTGTAGCTGCAAATATTAGTATGTTTAGCTTGGATTTTACTGCCTGATTTAATTGAACAGTGGATGATCATGAAAACAAAAATGCTTCTTGCATGTTGCTGTCAGGGACCTGGATCTGGGTCTGGGGTCCCAGGGTCCGTGAGCAGTTTTGGACATATTTATATGCTGTTCTGTGTACCATGATTATGTGTGGTGCTTGTGCCCCTGGTTTCCCTTTCTATTGTGTATGTGTGTGCATGTGTGTGATGTCCTGGTTTTCCTGGACCACCAGGCCTAGTGGGTGTGTCCCGTTGGGAGGCTGGCCACACCCGAGGAGGAGGAACACACACACCTCCACCTGATCAGGGTCGTCAGGGGAGCTACATAGCAGTGTGGCTGAGTGCTGCTCGACACTGGATTATTGTGTGATTACCCGTTAGTGTTTTCACTTTTTCCAGTGCGTTTAGTCTGTTGGTATTGAAGTGAGTGCTAACGGCTGCTTCTGTGGCTTTTCCAGCAGGAGTGCGGGAACGAGAGGGCACGAGAATCACGGGAGGGGAGACGCGGAGCACGAGCATTGGGAGGAAGGCACTGAACGGAAATCGGGACATACAGGGATTCTTTATTGTGTAATTATTTACTGCACTGTAAATAAACGCACTGTCTGCATCCAAGAGTCCAGCATTTGGGTCCTGCTTCCCCACTTCTCCATGATCTGCCTCAGACAGTGACAGTTACAACTGTAATGGTGTCAACATAAAGGCTCTAAATTCTGAACTACAGGGGAAAAGGACATTTTTATGCTTATGCTCTACTGAGAAAGAGAACTTCATGTGATCTATGTGTTTGGTTCAGTTCACTACATGTACCTCAAACACATCTATTTCCAATGAAACACACTGTTTTCCATACTGCTGTCACACTTGGCACAAATATGTCTATGATTTTTGCAGTGTGCTGCAGCCATGCAGGCTCCTCACAAGTCCTTCATTCTGTATCATTCTATCACTTTACCTCAAATGAAATGGATGTTACTACACTGCCTTCCCCAGTGACTCTCACTGACATTACAGTATGAGAGAGTGGACCTTCTTTACTTAGGGCTGTACTCACTTTTGTTGCTGCCACCTTTGCTTGGTTTAAGCAATAATGGCTGTGTTTGAGTTATTTTGAGGTGAAAGCAAATTTACACTGTTATACAAGCTGTACACTGACTACTTTACATTGTAGCAATGTGTCATATCTTCAGTGTTGTCCTATGAAAAGATATAAAATATTTACAAAAATGTGAGGGGTGTACTCACTTTGTGAGATACTGTATCCATCCATCTCTCTCTCACACAGAGTCAGATTTTAATGTTTATACCTTTAATTTAAGAACAACTTTATTTCATATTTGGGAAGTTCTTTTGTTACAGAGGCTAAACTCACAATGTTTAAGCTTGAAGTGAATTCAGAGCAGACTCCAGCTGACTGCAGTTGTATTAAAAGCAGCGATGGTTTGTCTGAGTGAAGTTGAGCTGCCGGCAGAAACAGTTTGTAGGAATACAGCCGGAGCGTCTGCAGGGAGAAAAGGAGAAGTTAGAAGCTGCTGTGGTGCGTTTGAAGAGTCTTTGCTTGTAATCTGGTTCATAGACAGACTGAGGAAGTGACATTTCTCCATTTCTGAATAATCACACCAACACTTGTTACCTTCTCACCAAGCTTATCGCTGATGATCTTGTAGTCTATCCCAGCCTTGTGTACGTCGTCAGTCGTGTCCCTGACGTCCTTTTACAGATCTTCAGTCTTACCCACTGTGGTAGGAGGTTAGCATGGAGTGAAATGATTCAGTGGGCTTAATACACTTAACGAGTAATCTGTAATCAGTTTCAGCAGGGGATCAAATAATTAGTGTGGCTGATTGGAGGAAATAGAGTTCAGTTATTGTATTCTGAAGTATTGGTCAGTAGTTTGTACGCTCTGTCCTTTCAGATCATTTACTTTCATAAATATTCTTATTAAAACAGGCATTTAGAAACACTCATGGGTGTAACTGAACGTGTGGACCAACACCCACTGAAACTGTGAGCTGCTGTTAGAAACATTCATGCGTGTTGCTGAAAGTGGTGCACCAAGTTTTGATGTGAGATAATGCACGATATAAAAAGAGCTGAAGGTCATCACTTATGACCAGTCTGACCACAGGCATTAAAACAACATCAGCACTCATCAGTTTACACCTGTGTGTAACTCATCACAGTGAGTTTCACTGCATTCAACATCTGATCCCATATGGAAAAGAAATAGTAAAAACTTATAAAAGACTTGCATAAGATGTGGCCTACTTCATATAGTGAATCATATAAGGCTTATATGATTTACTCATGAAAGTGGCCACTTTCTCATTACTTTCATATATTGTTTTAGTAAGTATCCAAAACATACAAGTTTCATTTATATAATTTTTCAAGGGATCTTATATCTATTTTCACTCTTGTATGCTTTTCATACAAGTTTCACACAAGACAGATACAAACTTTATAAGATTTATATATATCTGTTCCATATGGGATCTGCCACAGCCAGGAAAAATGTTCTGCCTGATGAATTTCAGTCTTTTCCTCTCATGTGTGCTCCTCTTCATCACACAGCCAGGCGAGTAACATTTCTGTTGTACTTTAATTAATTAATAATTGTTCTGTGTAAACAACAAATAGCACATTGCTGATATCTTGGTGCAGAGTGTTTTTTTCACTCATCTGTTCTTGACTCGATCATCTGCTGATTTATGTTTTTGGATATTTTCTTTTTGTTTCAGGTCACGGTTCTGAGATCATTCAAGGGAAAGAAGTTGAGCCGCACTCGCTGCCTTTCATGGCTTATTTAAGAAGTAAACTGTCTTCATGTGGAGGGACATTGATCCATCCACAGTGGGTGCTGACGGCTGCCCACTGCACTCGGTAGGAACATGAACTTTATTTTTTTTCTTATTTTTTTCTAATAAAAAAATTACAGTATTTATTTTTTACAGACGTGTGTGAGATTGTCTCCTTTTTTCATTGTGATAAATTGTAATGTCCATACACTCACTCTAATAATACATATTGGTTTAGAGTGAGTACATTAAAAATGACATTACTATTACATGATGCCACCTAGCATTTTACTGTGAAGGTCAGTATAAACATTTTAGCACGCTGCTATGTTTACATGTCTTTCCTCATCTTATATTCTTGTTTTCTTACATTATAGACAAAAACGAACAGGTGAATGTGTTTATGGAAATCACTCCAAGTTTGTCTCCAGGAAATGCCTGAAAGACAAAAGGTTTAATGAAAACAGAGGTTTATCACATTTGGAAAATGTATTTTAAAAAATAAATGTTTCTCTAATTCAGCTTTCATCACATTCACACACATGAAGAAAATCTGCCTTTTAAATAGTAAAGCTGAACTTTTTGAAGGTATTCCAGCTGCTCCAGAGCTGGAACAAGAAAGTAGGAAGTAAAATGTGTTTAATGTATCCAGAGTCTTCAAAGGTCAAAAAACACACATTTCTATAATTATACATGTCAAGCTGTTTAAACCGATGGCTGTACAGATATTTACACCTCTGAAACATGTTATATTACTGAATTCTTTTTTTTTCTTGTTCTTGATTTATAATATTTAATATTGTTGAAATTTGTATTTCAGCTGGAAGAAAATTCGATGCTGATTCATCAGACACTTAGTAACAGCCATTACGCATGCATTAATACATACACTAATAGCATTAATATAATTATTCTTATAGAAACTCCTGGTTTCTATAAGACCCGGCAGCTGGCAGCAGGTGTCTGGTGGCTGGATGGGGATGAACCGAAACAAAACGAACATCAGACGTCCTCATGTCTGTCAATGTGACTGTGGTCGACAGACAGAAGTGCAACTCTCGTGATTATTACAACCACAGACCTGAGATCACCAGAGACATGATATGTGCTGGTTCAGATGGTACAAACGTCGCTGATACCTGTCAAGTACGTATGAAGAATCCATGTATTTTTCCTTGTTTGAAGTAAATGTTCATTCAGCTCAACACCTGTGAGTCAAAGAAACACTGTCATGTGTTTGTTCTTGCTGCAGGGGGATTCAGGAGGGCCGCTGTTGTGTGATGGAGCGCTGGTTGGAGTCACTTCTTTTGGAGCAGGTTGTGGTGTCATTAAAAAACCTGGAGTCTACTCGTTTGTCTCAAGGAAACAACTAAAGTGGATCAAGAAGACAATGAAATCATTCTAAATGTCATGAAACCACAGTCGTCAGTCTGCACGAGCAAGATGAGAACCTTTGATGGTTTATGGTAAATCTGTCAGTGCTGTCTCTGTAGACCATTATCCATTTGATCATTTCAGTGTTTCTCTTATATTTCATTATATTTTAGCTTCTGCTAGCTTGCTATAATTGTTACACACACGGCTCTATGCATTGCCAAGAAAACGGTCCTCATTAACTGGAAAAATAAAAATAATCTTAACTCTAACCAATATAAAAGCCATCTGATAGGTCACATTAGTCTTGATACAGCCTCTGCCATCACATTTGATCAATCCCTCTGGGCTCCTTTGATCGGCTTCATCACCTAGTGGGGGTGGGGGGTCATGGTTTGTTCCTGCCTTCGCTATTGTGGTTGATATGGGGGTAGGGACGGCCTTAGGGCGTCTGGGGATTCCCTAGGGACGTTTTCCCTGGAGGGCCTAACCCGGGGGTTGTGGCCATGACCTGGTTAGGGGCTCTGGTGGCTCTTAGATGGTGTTTTCCTTGTGGCTGCGTACAACGGAGATCGGGGAGGGTCTGTGCTGGTGGACGTAGGTTACTGGCCTGGTAGCCTGGCTGTCCTTGGGTGGGTCCAGGACGGGCGTGGAGGCTTGGGGGTCTGGGGGTGCTCTGCCCCTGGGCTGGGGCTTTGGCTGGGCCTTGGGGCCTTGGGTCCTGGTTGTTGTGTCGCCTGGGTGGTGGGCGGGTGGGTGCATGGGGGCTCAGCCCCGGTGCAGGGGACCTCTGGTGCATCAGCCCAACTGGATGGGGTCTTCACTCACCCTCGTTCTGTTAACCGTCGGGGCTGGGGGGCTGGGAGGAGATGCTGGCTGTCGGATTGGGGTCTGGGATGCGGGGCCTCCCTGCTACTGCAGATAAGGAGGAGGTCTGCTTTCCTCCACCCCAGAGAGAAGGGTTACACCTCCTGGGTCCGGGTACGGTTTGCCCCTCTGGGGGCGGGGGTACCTGGACCTGGGGTATAGGTCCAGAGTATGTTTGGGGAGTGTGAATGTGTGTGCAGTGTCTATTTGTGTCTGTTTCCGCATCGGGTGAGTGCCGAATATTTGGTTGTGTATATGGGGGTGGGAATGCACGTTTGTGTCTGCATGTGCCTGTTCGTCTATGTCTATATGTCAGGTTGGGCCTTAGACTCCACCTCTCTGGGAACATCTCAGGCTCTCCGAGGTATGGAGGCCTATCTCCCCTCACCACACTCCCTGCCGGTGGCTGATGCCCTCAGACGTTGGTATGTTGATGGTTCTTGGTGTCTGGGGCTGGGCGCTCATGTATGTATCGACTCACTCCTCGTGGCCGATTGGCGGGGCCTGGCGCCTGTGGCCCGGCTGGGCCCCTTCTGGGGAGTGGGGTGCCCTCAGGCCTCTGGTCTCTGCTCCGTGGCTGCTGGGTGACCTCTTGTTTGGGGCTCTCCTCAGCTCTTCCCAGGACGGTGGCACTGTTGCCCCCCCCGGTGGTCCTCCTCGGGTCCTCGTACTCTGGGGCCTCTGGATGTCTGGGACCTGGCTCTCCTCCATACCTGCTTCATGCCCTGGAGGACGGGGCTATGGCTCGTCACACTCCCTAGCAGATCGTTACATGAAGGAACCTTTTAAATACAAGCGTGCTGATCCACACAGGTGTGCACACGGGTGTTCACAGACACAAACTACACCTTTCTTGGCTGCTACCTCAAAGCACATTGTGCGCTGTCAATCTTGCGTGCTGCACAATAACATGTAATATTTAGTATCTACTGTTAGCTACTGTTAGCTAGTTTATTGTGATGGTGTTGTATTTATTATTTTGCTCTTTCTTGTTTGTTTTCTCTTCTGTTTTTTCTTCTCCATACAGGTGATCCAGGTGTTTTGTTTTGTTTTCTTCCCCCCTCTCCCCTCTCACCATCTCTTTCTTTCATTCTTTCTCCCTGTCCTATCCCCCAGTCATGTCTGTCCCGTCTGTAACAACTGAAAATCAAATAAAATAAATACATAATTATAATAAAGGTCAATCAAATGGACCAATATGGCAAGGCCATGTTGATCCAATTGGTAAAGTAAATCTGCCTGGCATCTTTCTTGGCCTTCAGACAACAATTCTGATGGCTAAAGATCCAAACGGGACAGGCAAAAAAAATAAAAAATAATAATAATAATAATTGTTACACACTCTGCACATATACAGTATGATAGCGACCCTCTCTTGGTTAGTCCATTACTGCTATTGATGGAACTTAAAGCAGGGGTAAAGTGGCACCAACATTAACTGGACCTCTAACCATAATTTTTTTTGCCTTTCTGCATATAACAATGAAAACATTCTCTGTGATGGTTCGTAGATTACTGATTGTCTCTACAGACCGCACATAAACATGGTTATCCATCAAAGTGTTTCTACAAGCACAGTTCCTGAAACAAGCTGCAAAATTCTGCTGCAGGATTTTGCAGGATTCCTTTTTATTTTGCTCTCTTCAGTCAGAGAGATTCACCACCTCCTGTATTATATTCTTTCTTATTTCTGCACACTTTCTTATTTGTTCATTTCTCATTCCAATTATTTGTGCTTAAAAACCAACAATGATATTTCTCTAACTTTCTAATAAAGCTGAAGGCATGAATAAAGACACATTTCCTTCCTCCTCTCTTTCTTTCATTGTTTCAGAGGATCTCTGACATGCAGCACATCCATAGATTCACGATTTCAGCAACTCCATCAACTCTGTGTCTTTGTAATTGTTTATCTCATTATTGTTCCAGCAGCCTTTTTTATTTAAAGTTTAGAACAACATAGTTAATATTATTTATGATAAATGTGACCACAGGTGTTAAAACAATATCAGCATGTCTCATTTCCCATTGGTCTGTTTTTACTGTCTGACGGAGGTTTAGATCACATCCTGTGAGCTCAACACAGAAACTGTGAGTCATTGAGTTTCAGAGCATTTAACACCTGATAAAGAAAAGAGAAGAAGAAATGATCTGTGTGAGAACAAGAAGGAAGTGTTTTCATGTGTGGTGTCATAAAGAGCTGCTAATCACCCTATAAACTGAAGTCTGAGGGGTTTGCAGAGGAGCAGGACGCTGAGGATTAATATTAATGATATATTTCTGTTCTGTTCTGTTCCTTCTAAACCAAAGTAACAAATTGCTTCGCTGAACTGACCAAAACAGCCAAATTAAAAACATCTGAAAATATATAAAATGAATAATAATAATAAAAACAGAAGGGAATAAAAAAAACCACAAAGAAAGCAAAACAAAACAAAAAATATAAAGACATAAAACATCCTACAAAAGCCAGACTACTTAAGTAGTAGTCCTGCACTGCCGGGACTGCAATCCCCGACTCCTGAGAAGGAAACAGTGGCGGCTGATACCCGAGACATATCTCAAAAGGAGAGAAACCAGCAGCTATCGAGGTGAGTGAGTTATAAGCATATTCAATCCAGGTGAGATGAGAACTCCAGGAAGTGGGGTTAGTGGAGGCTACACAGCGCAGGGTGGATTCCAGCTGTTGATTTGCCCTTTCAGTCTGTCCATTGCACTGTGGGCGATAGCCCAATGAAAGACTCACCCCCACCCCCAAAGCTGCACAAAAGGCCTTCCACACACGAGAAGCAAACTGAGCCCCTGTCTGACACAATGTCCCGGGGAATCCCATGTAACCTAAAAACGTGATCAATGAGTAAGCGAGCGGTTTCGAAGGCAGAAGTGAGTTTAGACAGACGGACGAAATGGGCAGCCTTGGAGAACCTGTCAATGATGGTCAAAATAACCAAGTGGCTAGAGGAACGTGGCAAACCAGTAACAAAGCCCACAGCAGTGTGCAACCAGGGCCGGGGTGACAGTTGAAGCGAGACGTGTGAGCCCAGTGCAGGTGCGTGCACGGCAGACGGGACAAACAGCTTGCCAGGCAGACCCGAACCGGGGTCTGGTTCATTCCGCTGAGCACAGCGCACCAGGCCCTCGATCTCCCACGTCACAGCCCCCACCACGCAGGATGAGGGGACGGTAGTGGCAGCTTCAGTAGACTCAGATTCAGGGGAGAACTGGCGTAACAATGCGTCAGGCTTAGTGTTGCGAGAACCCGGTCGGAAGGAGATAGTAAAGTTAAACCGGCTAAAAAATAGCTGCCACCTGACCTGCCTGGAGTTGAGCCGCTTTGCAGTCCGAATGTGGGAGAGATTTTTATGGTCAGTCCAAATCAAAAATGGCTGTTCCGCTCCCTCTAACCAGTGACGCCACTCCTCAAGAGCCAACTTAACTAGTAGAAGCTCGCAGTTGCCTACCTCGTTGGGTGACCGTTGAGACAGCACGGCTCCTGCACCCGTATCAGAAGCATCCACCTCCACAACAAACTGTCTGGCAGTATCGGGATGGGTGAGCAAAACAACTCTTTTAACCGGGAAAATGCCTGCTCAGCTTCAGATATCCAAACGAAAACTCGAGCCGGGGATGCCAGTCTACAGTACACATTCCAGTGAACTACATGAATGACAAATGTAGAGCCGATGTAGGATATTCCACTTTTTTTCCTCCAGCTTCACTGCAGTCAGTGGACTCGATGATAAGGATAATCAATTCAAATGTAAAGAGGTCCAGTTACAGAGAATATCCTTAAACAAAGATTCAAGATTCAAAGTGTTTATTGTCATATGTACAAGAAGAAAAAGCATTTCTCTGTGCAATGAAAGTCTTTCTTTGCTTCCAAACACAAATGCTGGTTAGGTTTCAGAAGATCATAAAGTTCCACATACATTATAATTCAATACAAGATTTATATTGAAGTAGCCTAACACTGGTATCAGTGTCTGCAGTCAACAACTGGATGTCAAATAAAGAAAGTACAGTTTAGCTATAATTATTATTAAATTTCACAATGAAGGTGCAGAGAATAAAATAGAAACATCAAACATCTGAACTCTGGAATGGGTCTGACAAGAAGAGCATCTGAGTTCAGATCTGAACTGCAGCCCGCCTATTGGTGACCAAGGCTCTATGATGTGTTGCCAAAAGTGTCAAACAACACCCAGTGGTACTGTGAGCTGCACATGAACCACAGGTGTTAAAACAAAATCACCCATCAGTTCACGTCTCTGTTTTTGCTGACTCATGGTTGGATCACATCCTGTGAGCTAAACAGAAAATGCTCGGTGCTTTTAAGAACCTGATAAAAGAGAGATAAGAAGAAATGTTCTGCTGAGAAAAGTATTTTTATCTCATGTGTTGTCACAGTATGCGCTGGCAGACCGTGGGGTTGTGGGGAAAGAGGACCCAAATGCTGGACTCTTGGAAGCAGACAGTGTGTTTATTTACAGTGTCGTAAATAATTGCACAACAAAGAATCCCCCGATTGCCATTCCGTGTCTTCTTCCTAGTGCTCATGCTCCATGTCTCCGCTCCCGTGATACTCCTTGCACACTGCCCCCTGAAGATACCTGTAAACTGGTGCTCAAACACACATATGCACCGAGGGACAGCAGCACCAAAAATACACAAGTCCAGAAACTATTCCTGAGCCCTGGGTCGCTCAGACCCAGCTCCTTGACATGTGTGGAGCAACACAGTTTTTTAAAAAGGGCTGATGAATGTCAACTAAACATAAGCAAGTTATGTGACTTTACCAAATTAAAAATATTTAAAACATAAATTAAAAATATTTGAAAATACATAAAACAAATAATAATAATAAAAAATATGCAAACAAAAGACAAAGAACGGTAAATGGCCTGTATTTGTATAGAGCTTTACTTCGTCCCTATGGACCCCAAAGAGCTTTACACTACATTCAGTCATCCACACTTTCACACACAAAGAAAGCCAGATTATATAAGGAGGTTTTCATTTATTTATTTTCCACATATGAGGAACTGACTGTGCTCACTCTATAATAAGAGGAAGTTTGTTTCCCAGCTTTCAGCTATTAGAGAGAAAGCAGAGTCCAGCTTTGCTTCCGGCCTGAACCATCGTGTAACATTACCTGACTCTCAGGTGTCTCTGGTTAGAATAAAGGAGTATAAGGAGCATTCAATTAATTTAAGGAGGTCCAGTTAGAGAAAATTTCCTCAAAACAAATGTTCAAAATATCATAAAGTTCCACACCCATTAAAATTCAGTTTAATATATATTTCAATTCTTGATGCTCAATCATACAGGAAAGGAAATCCCAAAAGGTTGATTCTGTTCATCTGGATGTTTTCAGTGGGAGAAACGTTTCGTCGCTCATCCAAGTGACTTCTTCAGTCTCAGCTGACTGCAGGTTTCCCCAATCTTATAAACAGTATATTTGCATAATGACTGAAACCAGCCCACTGAAGGAACAATGGGCTGGGAGGTCAACAAAGACCATTGATCAATGGTCATGAGTACTGTTGTGGAAGCTTTCATTTAATAAAGCATGCAGACAAACGGTGAGCGGTAGCTAACATTCTTTAATGAATTTGAACATAAGCAAGCTTGATAAGAGCAGCCATCGCGGGGCAAACGACCGGCAAAGTCTCTCCCGAACCCAGTACAGCCCTGGGTTTAAATACCTTCTACAGAAACAAAATGCAATACACAGCTGTTTTTACACCTTATACAATAAAACAATGTGACCAATAAATAATGGAAGAAATTCCAATACAGTACCATTCACAGAGAGTTGGGGAATGGCTGCAATCACAGCATTGTAAGATGGTGACAGATGTACCCTTAGGCCCCCTCCTCGATTCAGAGATGGTCTTTCCCTTTTCATGTGAATGGCCTCCTTGACTCCGCCCTCAAACCAGCGTTCCTCCCTGTCCAGGATGTGTACATCCTCATCATTGAAAGAGTGTCCACTGACCTGTAGGTGTAAATAGACTGCAGAGTCCTGGCCTTACGAGGTAGCTCTTCTGTGTTGTGCCATCCTCTTCGCCAGAGGTTGTTTGGTTTCCCCGATGTATAAATCCTGGCAATCCTCCTGCACTTAACAGCGTATACTATGTTACTCTGTTTGTGTCGGGGGACCCGATCCTTGGGGTGGACCAATTTTTGCCACAGCATGTTTTGGGGTTTAAAAGCCACAGAGACCCGGTGTTTAGAAAAGATGCTTCACCTCCATTGTTCAGGTTTGGTTATGTGAGAATATTGCATGTTTGTATGTTGAAGAGTTTCATTATCTTCTGGATTACACTCACTTTAAGTTTGTCAAAATCTGGGGCCTTTCTCAATTATATTAATGGGGATTCAGAACTGAAGAAGCTTCTCGGATGAGAGGTGAAACATCTTCAAGCAACTTAAAGAAGTCGAGACGCTTTTCTTTCCAAGCTCCTTAGACTACGATGACCTGGATGACTGAGAACCTTCACAGACACAGACAATGGGGATTCAACATAAACTGTGCTTTGTGTTTATGTAAAACTGCACTTCTGCCGGACCCTGATTCCTTCTAGGACTTGTTCTCCACATCTTCTGGACTTGGTGAACTCTCTGTTGCCCTGTCTAAGCTCACACAGAAGGTCATCTTCTTTGAACACTAGCATTTATCTTGAACTTTTGATTTGGACTGGCTAACCGGTGTATTTTTCTTGTCCTGTTTTCCTGTTCGGGTTTTTGTTTGTTTGTTTTGTCTTTTTTCTGTGCTTGAATGTTATTTTTATTGAATTTTGTGTCCTTTGTCTGGTGTGATTTTATGTAATTGTAAAATCGTATAAAAAAACATTTTAAAAAAATGCGTCTCAACTGCTCCGATACTCCTGACACATATGGGATCACTACAGGTTTTTGCTTATTCAGCAGTTGTCCTTCTCAGGGGATGGTGTTCGCTCTGTGTTGTAGCGTCCTAATGACACCCAGTTTGTGCTCCAGTGGATGATGAGAGTCAAACCTTAGATACTGATCCGTATGTGTAGGTTTACGGTACACGTCAGCTTGTAGATGTCCCCCATTACTGATGGAAATCTCACAGTCTAAGAAGGCTAACCTGCCACTTTTCATATCCTCCCTGGTGAATTTGATGTGTCGGTCCACCGAGTTAATGTGATCCGTGAAATGTAGTACGTCCTGAGATTTGATTTTCACCCAGGTGTCATCCACATACCTGAACCAATGACTTGGTGGTGTTCCAGGGTAGGATAGCAAAGCCCTCTTTTCCACTTCTTCCATGTACAAATTGGCCATGATGGGCGAAACTGGGAACCCATAAAATGACCATGTTTCTGCCTGTAGAACTGACCCTTGTATGTGAAGTAGGTGGATGAAGACACAGTTCAAACACACTTGGTCGGTGCTGAGAGTGGTCCTGTTGCTGAGGTTGGTGTCATCCTGTAATCTCTCACAAACTACCTCCAACGCTTCCGTGACTGGGATGCAAGTGAAGAGAGATGTAACATCGTCCAAGACCATGGTTTCATCTGCCTCCATAATGACATCTCTCACCTTCTCAACAAAATCCAGAGTGTTCTGGATGTGGTGTTCAGAGCTGCCCACCAACGGGTTGAGGATCAACAGGGATGATGGTAGATCTCTTGAAGCATGTGGGGACCACAGAATTTGCCAGGGACTCGTTGAAAATTGAGGTGAACACACCTGTTAGCTGGTTAGCACAGCACTGCAGCAGAAGGCCATGATGCCGTCTGGCCCCGCTGCTTTCCTTGTCCTCACTCTCCTCAGCAAACGTTCCTGTCCTCGCCAAAAACCTGACCTATCACCCAGGTCAGGTTCTAATTCTAATCAGTCTGTTTTCAGATGCATGCATCAAGATCTTAAATCTTATCAAATCACCATATTTTTCTATTCCTGTAAACAATGATTCAACAAAACTTAACCATTAACATGGTTAACCATTAACACCATTAACACCATAACAAAACAGTAACCATTAACATTCAAAATACAACACATCATAACTATTTCAAAACTATGTGCAAATAAAACAACAACATACACATGTGAGTTCAGCTCAGAGGTATCAAAGCAGTCTGCTTAATTTCTCCACACTATAGGCCTATTTGTGAGAGAAAAATGCACCAAAAATTGCCCTCTAGGTTACTTTAAACTCACAGTGAAATTCACAGCTTCAGAGGGGCTAAGGAACATGTTGCTCACCGTTGCTCTGTCTCACAAAGCTGAACACACTGGTATTGGACTGCTGCAGATCTCTGGATGAAAGGTGAGAGGTTAGCCTGTGAGAGACCGAGCATTAGCGTGATCACAACGGTAAGTCTCTACAAGTTTTTTTCTTCCGAATAACACTCGTCTTACCGACGTTGCTTCTCTCAATAAAGTTTTCTTCCCAGGCAGTGAACAGCGGACGCTAATGTTTTTGTCACTTTTTACGGAATCAAACTCAAAGGTCAGTACTTCCACGCTTTAAACGCTGCACGCTCATACTCTCTCCCGCACTCGTTATATTATCCATTGTTGATCTGCACACAGCTGTTGCCACGAACGTCGCACTCGCTTACGTCATTGTCATGAGACAAATCACGGTTTTAGTAACGCAGTAACTCACGGGAAAGTAATAGTAATTTAATTACCTTTTTTGCAATAGTAATCCCTTTCTTTACTCGTTACTTGAAAAAGTAATCGGATTACAGCAATGCGTTACTGGCCATCTCTGCTCGCCTCTGTCAGTGCGCCCCAGGGCAGCTGTGGCTACAATGTAGCTTTCCATCACCAGTGTGTGAATATGTGTGTGAATGGGTGGATGACTAAAATGTCGTGTAAAGCGCTTCCAGCTCCATAGGGACTAAGTAAAGCGCTATACAAATACAGGCCATTTACCATTTTATCATTGGTGTAAATGTGTGGGGTTTTTTTTCTTCTGGGCTACATCTGCATCTGAGGCTGAATCACAGATGTTTCCTGTAATCCTGTAATCACACAAGCTTTAGGCAGTCCTTGCCAAAGTGGGTTAAAGAATTGATACCATTAACTGGCCCCCACACTCACTTAAACTAAATCCAACCAATCACCTGGAACATTATGTTTCAGTCCATTAGATGCCTGCAGGTAGCACCTCAGATTGTCCAGGAGTTCAGTTACTCCCTGGTCCATTAAATGGTAAATGGCATGTATTTGTATAGTGCTTTACTAGTTCCTAAGGACCCCAAAGTGCTTTACACATCCAGTCATCCACCCATCCACAGACACATTCACACACTGGTGATGGCAAGCTACATTGTAGCCACAGCTGTCCTCTGACCGGGCCCTCTGACCAACACCAGTAGGCAACGGATGAAGTGTCTTGCCCAAGGACACAACGACCCCGAGACTGTCCGACCCGGGGCTTGAACTGACAACCTTCCGATTACAAGGGGAACTCTCAACTCTTGAGCCACGATCACTAGGGGAGATCCCTAGGATACCACCTGTCATCTCATTAGGAGCATGACCCCAGGTAATCAGGCAAGGATTCAAGCATGTGGGGGCCGTACTAACTGCAAATTACCATTTTGAGTTGTTGTAATTAAATTTTGTGGATAAGCCCAACGCGTTATTTTTTCACTCTGATTTTTGGGGTGTCTTTGGACTCAGCTGTCTATATTTTGCTTTTCATTTTCATCAAACAATGTGGTACACTATAATTCCTAACACATTACCCTGTATAGATATCTAGCTTGACATTTTTACACCGAGACCTGGTGTTTTAAAAGTATTACTTTTTTTAGCAGTACAGAACAAAAACACTAATTGTCCTTTGCACTCTTCCTGTACAGGAGTGGAAAATGTCACAAATGTTTTATCTTAAATGCTGCTGTTCCTTCATTCCTGTCAGCTGATGACTGCCAGTTAGCCTCTCTGCAGTATTTACTACCTACTTTATGTTATTTCACAGAAAGAGATTGGCCCTCACATTATATCTCACCAGACCTAAAATACTTTCTTTTGATTAAAAAAAGCATCTTTACTTTTATGTGACTGGATCACTGTGGCACTGACACACAATCTTTCATACTGTGACAATCGATGGCTCTCTCTGCTGTATTTGTGGGCGCTCTGGGCCTTTAACCACACAGTTCACAGTAATAAGTAGAACATGTATGACAATTTGATGAAACTGCTGTGTCTAAAACTATTCTCAGTAAATATTAAGACCTGGTATTTTTTGTCATCATTTACCACAAATAGTTTCAATGTTTTTCAAGCTGTTTTCTGTTTTTTCTGAAATACAACACAGCGTTAAGAAACCCTTAAATACGTATAATTGAAGGTTTCAGTGACCTACTGATATAAATCTGCTTTTAACTCCTGCTAAAAGACAGATAACAAGAAATGTTCTGCCTAAGAAATGTAACTATTTTAATGACTTCTTTGAACTGTTCATTTTCTAGTTTGGCATGGTTTTAAAGCATACAGGCTCAAGTATATATATTCACACTCACTAATATACTGCTCAATAATTAAAAGAACACTTTTTTAAACTGGTTTTGGAATTTGGTAGACCTGTCTCACTATTGGTAGCACAAGGCCATACCTTGACTCTACAGAGGTTGCACAGGTAGCCCAGGTAGCTACTCTAGAAGAGCTAAACAGGGTTGTAGTAGTCTTTAAGCATTCAGCAGGTCCAGTATCTGTAAGTGATGGTCTTAGGAGGCATTTCCAAGGAGGACAAGGATGAGCCATTAGGTATCAGAATGTCAGACCCTTCAAAAATTTACTTACAGTTTTTTGAGCAGTATGTTTAATTAAATTAATTTCATTTCAAATATAATATATAGCATCAAATCACAACAACAGTCGCATCTGTCTTAGCACTGGGTCTATGTCTATTCCATGTTCAGGTTTCATGTTTCATGTCTCAGGTTCTCTGGTCATCATGTTTTCAGGTTTCAGGTATTTAGGATTTAGTTGTTTTGTTAGCTTGTTCTTTGTTCACCGTCTGTTTTCTGCACCATGTTCAGCCATCAAAAAAGGCTCGTTTTAGTTTAAGTTCAGTTCCGTCTCAAGTGTGTGCGTTTGGGTCCACTTACCACTCCACATGGTCTGCCAGCACAGACCTTGACAGCCTCAAGACACTTGCCTATATTGTAAAGCAAAGACCCTATATTAATTCAAAGAGAACAGAGAAAACTCAAACAATCATATGACCCCCTATGAGCAAGCACTTTGGTGACAGTGGGAAGGAAAAACTCCCTTTTAACAGGAAGAAACCTCTGACAGAACCAGGCTCAGGGAGGGGCGGGGCCATCTGCTGTGATTGGTTGGGGAGAGAGAAGGAAAACAGGATAAAGACATGCTGTGGAAGAGAGACAGAGATTAATAACAGATATGATTCAATGCAGAGAGGTCTATTAACACATAGTGAGTGAGAAAGGTGACTGGAAAGGAAAAACTCAATGCATCATGGGAATCCCCCGGCCGCCTACGTCTATTGCAGCATAACTAAGGGAGGATTCAGGCTCACCTGGTCCAGCCCTAACTATATGCTTTAGCAAAAAGGAAAGTTTGAAGCCTAATCTTAAAAGTAGAGATAGTGTCTGTCTCCTGAATCCAAATCTGCTCTCTCTTTCTAGTCCCTGTCAGGACTCTTGCTGCAGCATTTTGGATTAACTGAAGGCTTTTCAGGGAGGTTTTAGGACTTCCTGATAATGAATTACAGTAGGCACAAGTCCAGCAAATGCAGTGTTGGGTAAGTTACTTTAAAAAAGTAATTAATTACTAATTACTTAGTCAATATTGTATTTAAAATACTTATCTAATTACTGTGTCAGAAAAGTAACTTAATTACTAAATAAGTAATTAGACTAAATACTTCTTAAAATCCCTATAAATCTTGAGTGGACAAACAATAGAAATTAAACTCTTTAAATAATAAATAATTTTTTTAAAGACGGAGACTCTACAGCAGCGGTCCCCAACTTTTTTTGCGCCACGGACCAGTTTGTGCCCGACAATATTTTCACAGACCGGCCTTTAAGGTGTCGCGGATAAATACAACAAAATAAAACTAGTACCGGTACTGAAAAAAAGAAGATTTATTCATAACACACGTGAAAAGACCCAGAAAAACCGAGTTGACGAACAAAACAATAACAAAATAACGCTAAAAACCGATCCAAACCCTGAAAGCCATACATTTCACACCCGAGTCTCAACTCTCGTGGCCCGGTACCAAATGACTCACGGACCGGTACCGGTCCGTGGCCCGGGGGTTGGGGACCGCTGCTCTACAGTACGCAGCGGTAGCATCTCTTCCACAATGTAGCCTGCAATCATTTTTTAAGCTCACCTTCAGACGCTTTCTGTGCTGCTGAAGTAAAATCACGTTTTGCTGCTTAGCAGGAGTTGCCGCGGTGTTATCCATGGATGATGAACAAGGATCACTCAGAAGTGTTCGTCTATGCTCTGTGTCAGGCGCTTCAGTAGATTACTCATGCTATTAACAGCAGCCGATAGTTTTTTCTCCCAGGACATAGCTTACATATTACTGTAATATTCTTGTCTGCTTGTTTCAGAAAAGTGAAGAGACGGGAATATGTCCATTTCATAAAACAGCCACACGCTTCAGCCGAGTCCGACATCTTCCGCTTGGCGCGAAATGATGTGCAGCTGCACTACAGCGATGTTAAAGCGGCAGAGTTTACTTCTACATTTAGAAGATAAATTATTGAAATTAAATAACGATATTCAGCGAGTTTAATTATTTTACAATGTAACGCAAGTACATTGTATGTAACTGTAATTAAAATACCTAAAAATGAACAGTAATTAGTTACTCTACTTTTTCAGTGGAAAAGTAATTTAATTACAGTAACGCATTACTTAGTAACGCATTACACCCAACACTGAGCAAATGCATGAACTAGTTTTTCAGCATCACTCTGAGACAGGATATTTCTAACTTTAGAGATGTTGCACAAATGGAAGAAAGCAGTCTTACATATTTGTTTAATATGTGCATTGAAGGACATGTCCTGGTCAAAAATGAGTCCAAGGTTCCTCACAGTGTTACTGGAGGCCAAGGTAATGCCATCCAGAGTAAGAATCTGGTTAGATACCATATTTCTAAGATTTTCAGGGCCGAGTACAATAACCTCAGTTTGATCTGAATTAAGAAGCATAAAGCCATCCAGGTCTTTATGTCTCTAAGACATTCCTGCAGTTTAACTAAATAATACAAGATATTACAAAGTTACAGAATGTTAAAAAAAAAAAAGCTCTAATACACGCAAATAGTGCCAGTTATAAATTCCCCAGTATATTTCACAAATTAAATACATATGGTTGTTCTGACAGGGGGTGGAGTTGGGGGAGGGGGTGTAGATATTAATGATACTCCTGACCATAGATTTGAAGGTTTCAGTGAGTGTTGCTTTGCTGACTCATTCATTTCCACGCTCAGACCACATCCTTTGTACATATAAAGCTGAGCATCACAGTGAGTTTCAGTGCATTCAGCGTCTGATCAAAGAGGGAAGAAGAAATGTCCTGCCTGAAGAATTTCAGTCTTCTCATCTCATGTGTGCTCCTCTTCATCATCCAGCCAGGTGAGTGATGTTTTCCACTGTAATTTAATTTACCTACTGGTAATTTTAATCTTCATGTAAACGAGTATAATGCAGAGTCACACTGCTGCTTATCCTTCAGGTGTTTGTTTCTTTCATCTGTTCTTCATTTGATCAACTGCTGATTTATGCATCTGGATATTTTGTTTCTGTTTCAGGTCGTGGTTCTGAGATTATTAATGGGAAAGAAGTCAAGCCACACTCACTGCCTTACATGGCTTATGTGAGAAGTGTGACTAATTCTTTCTGTGGAGGAACATTAATCCACCCACAGTGGGTCCTGACAGCTGCCCACTGCTCTGGGTAAGAATCTGATGTCTTATTTTCCTCAATTTAAAAAATAATGCAGTATTTATTTTCAACAGACTATTATTCCTTCCGTAAGTACCCAGAGGTCACTACCCTCACCTGTGGTCACGAGCTCTGGGTAGTTACTGAAAGAATGAGATCAGGGCCAGAGCAGCAGAAATGTGCTTTCTGTAAACGGTGGCTGGCCTCTCCTGTAGAGAAAGCGTCATTCATTCAGTCATTGGAGAGAAGCTCAGCTGCTACTCTTCCACATTCAAAGGATCCAGCTGAGGTGGTTCAGGTATCTGGCAAGGATGCCTCCCAGGTTAGGTCACATACAGGAACCCCAGAATCTTTTTAAAGGTCAAGTAATACACACTGCTATAATTATACATGCAAAGCTAATTACATTGAAAGGAGAGGATGAATATAGAATATTTAAAGCTGATTTTTCACTCTCTTGTAAGCACAATATCTGTACAGAGGTGTTCTAGAGAGTTTTATTTAAGATGGAATAACAAGCAAAAAAAGTGTTGCACTCACTTGGGGCGATCGTGGCTCAAGAGTTGGCAGTTTGGCTTGTAATCGGAAGGTTGCCGGTTCGAGCCCCGGCTCCGACAGTCTCGGTCGTTGTGTCCTTGGGCAAGACACTTCACCCGTTGCCTGCTGGTGGTGGTCAGAGGGCCCGGTGGCGCCAGTGTCTGGCAGCCTCGCCTCTGTCAGTGCGCCCCAGGGCAGCTGTGGCTACAATGTAGCTTGCCATCACCAGTGTGTGGATGACTGAATGTAGTGTAAAGTGCTTTGGGGTCCTTAGGGACTAAGTAAAGCGCTATACAAATACAGGCCATTTACCGTTTAAAAATGTCACAGCTACATAAACATCAAACATTTTATACATTTCTTGATCTAAAACATTTTATGTACATTTTAATTTCTTCATTCAGCTCGAAGAAAAAATAACGCAGATTCACCTAAAGCTCAGTAACAGCCATAACCCAGCCATATGTAGTAATACACAATAATAAGGGAGTATGATTATTGTGTCAGAAACCACAGATCCATTAAACTTTTAAATATGTAAACCTTCATCACCAGATTGTGTTTTTTCTTTTACAGGATTTATTGGGTGACCCTGGGAGCCCACTCCAGAAAGAACAACGAACATTTGAAGCAACTCCGATTCGTTGAGAAAAGTTTTCCTCATCCTAAATACTGTTGTGCAAAGTATGACAATGATCTCATGTTGCTGAAGGTAAGGTGATATATCAGGGTCTGATACCAAATGATGTAAATGCACTGCTTCTTATTTAGCGCCTTTCTACTCTACCTGAGCACTCAGAGCGTTACACAACATGGTTATTCACCCAAACACTTTTTTCTATGCTTAAGTGCTTTCTGTGTAACACTGACACACACTCATACTTTAACGCAGACCTTCCCAAAGTGTGGGGCCCGCCCCCTAGGGGGGGCGCAGAGCCATTGCAGGGGGGGCGCGGTATGAAAATGAAAAAACAAACAAACAAACAAAAAAAAAACAATGCTTGGACACTGCTAGCACGGGGCGCCTTTGCAAACGCAAATCAGGAGATGAAGCATCGCTGAATATGTTTCCAAACCAACTTCATTCTAAGCCAAAGACTAGAAAATATGGTGAAGCATATCTTCCCTTTGGCTTCACCTGCACAAGTGCCGAGGTAGGTCTCCCCTGCATGTGAGCACACGCTGGGTTTTTCAAATCACAGACAAACAGTATCCCACATTCTTGATTTTTAGTTCACAAACACTTGTTGTAATGACTAACTACTCCTGACATTTTGGAGATGTTAGCTCTTTATACAGTAAAGTTACAGTGGGATACAAATAATATCAGGCTGATCCTGCCACGATTTGTTCCCCTGGTTCAAATCACGGACAAACAGCATCCCACAGCTGTTTATGTTTTTGAACCCATTTTGCAGAGGGATTGAAAAATGTATTGATAGCAATGTTGAACATTATTACACAGGAAAAACAACAACTACATGTAAAATAATTACACCGTGACGCCTCTGCCTTTCTAAATAGAGGGACAGTAACTGCGCGTGTATATGTAAGCGTGTAAAACCTGCAGATAGTCAGATTAACAGTATTTTGTCTCTATCTGCCATTCTGCAATTCATCTCATGTAAACAATAACGCGGCGCACAGCGTGACGTGAAAAAGGCACACACCTTTGACGTTGCGTGATGAACTCTGTATTGCTGGTCCACACGTAAACGCAAAAAAGGAGTTTTAAAAATCTCAGTTTTCGGTGATTCGAAACGCCGTTTACGTGCTGACGAAACAGCTGCGTTTTCAAAAATACCCGTGTAGGTGCGGACGTAGCGTGAAAGAGTTAGTAGTTTATTTTCTTACTACCTGTAATTTATTGCAGATTACTTGTATTTGCTTAATTGTTTACTAAATGTTTGAGGTGTGAAATATTAGTAACCGCAATGGAGCAAAATATGGGTGTGTGTGTGGTTGGAGGATGTGTGTGTGCGTGCGTGCGTGTGCGCATGTGCGCGCGTGAGGAGGGGCGCGAACATTTTTCTTGTAAAACAAGGGGGGCCCAGCAAAAAAAGTTTGGGAACCACTGCTTTAACATATGCATCAGAGAGCATCGTGGGGTTCAGTATCTTGCCAAAGGATTTCTGACATGCAGACTGGAAAGACCAGGGATCAAACACCAAACAATTCGATTAGTAGATAACCTGCTCTACCTCCTACAGCCAAGTCAGGTTTTGCTTACTTAACTAAAACATAGTTTTCATTCTTTAAATTATAAAACGTACTTCCATGTGTGTATAGACATGTTTCGGCGCATCACTGCACATATTTCATATTTTCCAAGCAAAATATTAGAAATAAATGAGTGGTGATTCAAGACTAACTTCTTATCAGCTTAACAAACCAGTGAGGAGAACCAGGGCAGTGAAGTGGCTCAAGTTTGGCAACACTGTGAGAGACCCAGCAGCTGGCAGCAGGTGTCTGGTGGCTGGATGGGGAGTAACTGAAAACAACCAAACATCAGACGTCCTCATGTCTGTCAATGTGACTGTGGTGGACAGACAGAAGTGCAACTCTCGTGATTATTACAACCACAACCCTGTTATCACCAGAGACATGATATGTGCTGGTTCAGATGGTACAAACGTCGCTGATACCTGTCAGGTACGTATGAAGAATCCATGTATTTTTCCTTGTTTGAAGTAAATGTTCATTCAGCTCAACACCTGTGAGTCAAAGAAACACTGTCATGTGTTTGTTCTTGCTGCAGGGGGATTCAGGAGGGCCACTGTTGTGTGATGGAGCGCTGGTTGGAGTCACTTCTTTTGGAGCAGGTTGTGGTATCATTAAAAAACCTGGAGTCTACTCGTTTGTCTCAGAGAGACAGCTGTACTGGATCAAAACTATGATGAAGTATTTCTAAATGTCATGAAACCACAGCATCAGTCTGCATGATTTGATGTTACATCTGTCAGTGCTGTCTCTGTAGACCATTATTCATTTTATCATTTCATTGTTCTTCTTACAGTTTATGATATTTTAGTTTCTGCCAGCTTGCTATACTGCTTTATAGATTCTGCACTTGGTTAGTCCACCACATGATCTTATGGCAGATAAATGTGGACTGACCTCCTGACCACATTTTAGACCTACTGTGAACAAATTTGGAAACACTGTTTGAAAATTTACCATCTTTCACCACACAAACCAGACAGAAACATGGTTATATCTAATCATCATTTTTCCAAATAATTTAAAGAATTCCCAAACAGGAGTGCTCCTGGTTGTTGCAGATGAGTGCGGCTGCAGTAAAACCAGGAGAAGCAATTTTTATGTTCACACAAAAGCCATGAATGTAAAATAAAACAGAGAGATTATTCAGACTGTCAAACAGACAGATTCAACACCTCATATACAACCAACTGAAACTGAAACTGAGGCTTGTGGACAGGATTGTTGAAAAAGAAAAAAAAACTTATTGTTTTCTTCATTTCGCACTACGACTCTGTTGCTTGAAAACCACAAAAACAAACATATTTTTCTGCTTGCTGCTTTTTCTACTTTCTAATAAAGCTGGAGGCATTAATAACAAATACACATTTGCTCTCTTTTTCTTTGATTGTACTGCAGTTTCAAACTGTACCTTTCAAAGTATCATCGTTAATATAATGAGTTTACAGTTACAGTCTAATTTGAGGCCCAAGAAACATTTTCACTGCTTTTTCCAACTCTTTTGATCAGCTGCAGATTTTCTTGTATAAATGTTTTCTTCAGAAGAAAATAACACAGAGAATATTCACTTATGGGAAACAAAGGAACATGAGAAATACTGACAGCTTCACATGTTGAGGATCTCCTCTTCCTTAGGATTCAGTGACATGATCTTCACACATTCACCTCCATCAACACTGTGTCTTTTGTCATCGATTACTTCCACAAATCCTGATTCATTTCTTTCTTTTTGTTAAATTGTCTGAAAGTATCAGTCATATACACGTCTGCACCTCCACGTGGTTATTTATGACAAATTTGACCACAGGCTTTGAAACAATATCAGCACTCAATCAACAGTTTCCTCGTGTTTGTTGTCTCTGTAAATGAGCCGGCCGCGATAACACAGTTTATAAATATCATTACTCAGAAAAGAAAGAGTACTTTTTATTTGAAGTAAATATTTCAGACAATCACCTCATATATGTTATTATTCTTGGTACTTTAAGTTGTTTAATCAAGACTAAACCAATGATGTAAACATGTATATGCTATGATCAAACTAATCCTTTCATTAGAGGGAAAAAGGACCGTGGAAGAAGAAAATACCTGTCCTACACAGAGTGCAGCACTCGAGTCTTGTGTTAGTCATAAAAATGTATGTGTTCATTTATTCCACTGCTTGAATGCCAGTTTAGCTCTCTAGGTAGATTTTTTTTATATAATTATTGTTATCATTAATTATCATTGTTACCAGTATTGCTGTGAATTTGTTGGAACTTACACAGTGCCCCCCAAAATATAGCAGAGAATGCCACCTAATGGTGGAGTATAAAAACTACATGTCAGTTACATGTAGTCGTCTTTTGCACGAAACCTTTTCATAAATATGTTTAGAAGAAAACAAATGAACAAATTATTGTTTCACTGAACTTGAAATCTAAAACAAACACAGTGACATATTAATTTTTGATGCCACAGAAAGACTTTGTAGCTACTGTAGCGACCATATACAGTTTGTGGTGTATGGTGTTACGTGTATATTCCTGGATTTATGGTTGTCGTGCAAGTCATGTGGGAAGTATTGAACGAACAGGAAATATGTTCACCCCGTCGCTGGTGTGTCAGCAGGGAGACTGGGTGAGTAAGTGGAGGGTGTGTCTTGTTGACTGCTGTCAGTCATCTTGCTAAGTTTAGAGCACCTTGGAGTAGCTTCCTTTTGCTCGGGCTTGACTGCAGCATTGATGGATTATTAAACATGCAAATAAACAATTTATGGACCAGTTCTTGGAAACTGGATCAATTTGTTGGGTTGCTTACGAGTCATTAGAGCAGTAGTCCCTACTTCAGCCTCATGGTGGTTAAATTGGTCATGACAGCAGCATTTTGAAAGTTCTTGTGCAAACAAAAGAGGTAGAAGAAATTATTCGTTTTTTTACTTCTGTGTCTCACTTTATTGAAAAGTACAGAATATACGTAAAAATATATTTGTTTTAATGTTTCCAACCACAAACACTCAAATTTAGACATAAACAAACAAGGAAGCATGTTCAAGAATTTATCCATGTCAAAAAATACGTTCAAGCTTAACTTTGAGTTTACGTTTAAAATACACCAAGTAGTGAATCTGTTTGGCTGACAGGCTGGATAATCTCACTTTGTTGTTTTACCTTCATGGGTTCCTTCATAATCTGCAGCAAACAGGAGCACTCATCTTCTTAGAGTTAATCTAAGTTAACTGGAAAAAGAGAAAATAAGATTTCTACAATTTGCAGGCTGTTCAACTCTGACTCCAAAGTCTGTGCAGCTTCTCAGTCATCTAGGTCATGACAGTCTTAAGAGCTTGAAAAAAAGATGACTGAGCTTCTTTAAGGCTTTTTTCACCTCTCATCCAAGAGGCTTCTTTAGTTCAGAATTGCTTCAAAGGTGTCATCACCACCTGGCCTTTGGAAAGAATGCAAGGTTAAAACACACGCAGGTTGGGTACTTTTTCAGGTCTGGGATCTATGTTCATCCAGCTTTATGTACCCTCTGCGGTGATATCAACTTCAGTGTTGACTATGCATAAAAGCCAGATCCATGCATCTCCTGTATTGTTTAAACAAACATGACTCTACTCCCAGCCACCACAGCAATGTAATTTAAAATTTTAAAAAGTAAGGCCACTAAATGCACACTAACACTGACAAAATTCAGTATAATTCTCACGTACAATAGCGTGGTTGCATTTGATTTTGGTAATATATCTATCTATTGATATGAATAGCGTTATTGATAAATATATTTCTATCATTACAATACCGTTACCATTAGGTAATGAGGGGAAGAGGGGAAAGTTTTGGGAGTGACGGCAGTGAGAGAGAGAGAGCGAGCAAGTTTTGAGATGTGAGAGATTTGTGACGTTTAGTGTGTTTGGAGTGTGTACCGAACAAGGCACGATAAACAGTTTTTAAAGGTGAAATGTAGAGGTAAAATCAAAAGTAGTCAAAAACGGCCAATTATACCCTGGACCCCAGAGGGTTAAGCATTTTTTTGAAGTAAGACAATAGTTTCCTTTCCTAGTAATTAGTTACTTTTATAATATCCACTTAAGCCCCATGCCCCCGGTACCGGGGGCAAAAAGGAGGAGATCACGTTTAATCGGTTATAACACGGGGTGAGAAATATAAGTCCAGACATGTGTGGTATCCACAGAAACCTCTGAATCTCAGCTAAAATGTCATATAAACCATTTCTACAACCACCAAACACACTGAAACCACACCATGATTAAACGAGCAGTTACCTAAATGCGCAGACCGCTAAACAAACAAAACTGAACAAGAAATTCTTCAAACTTCATGTAACCGGCTAAAGAAAGGCTAGTTAGCTTCCAGAGCTATTACTGACTCCAAACACCAAGTTTCACCACGCTCTGACCAAAATTCACTGAATGAGCCGCAAAAGAAGACCACAAAAACACATAGCAGCGCAAATGCGCTAAGACAGAAATTGGTTTACCGTCCCGATTTCCTCCGTTATTTTCGCCGGTAGCCACGTGATTATCAGTAGTTACCACGCCTACCTAGCCGCATCACAGCCATTTTCTGTCATCAAACTCCATTTTAGACCCACCTACAGACACTTGACTGGACAGCCGCCACATGCAGTAAATTTGGGCCCACGTGGGTTTTGGCACTGCAACGTCTGATTGATTGAAGTGATGTGAACGTGGCATCGTTACTGTATTCTATTGGCTCAAACGATTAAAAAGAGGTGTCAATCATGCAAATTGACCAAAAGAAACCAAAGTTACAGCCCCTCAGAGTTTAAAGGGCCAGAGACCAATTAAACGCTCCATGCGCACAGCAGAAAACGGCCATTGCCATGTAAATGTGTGGCTGTGATGCCTCAAAGGCATTTATGTCATTTATCTTTAATGTTTGCTTTAAAATAATTCATTTGCATGTATGTAAGTTAAAAAGAACAGTAAAAGGGGTTAAAAATGTTAAATAATAAGATTTTATTTTGAAGGTGAACTTGCTAATAACCTCACTTCCTGGTGGTTACCTGTGTTTGTTCATTTCCTGTTTACTTCCTCTTCCTGGTTGCTCTAAGAGGGAGAGTGACATGCGGTCATGCTCTGAAGCTTATCCACAGCCATGCACTTGGGAGCATTGTTCAGGCAACGCCGTAAGTGTATATATTTCATGATGAAGGTGTTAAAAAAGCATAAATAGCGGTATTTGTTAAAAACTATATTTTATTTGTAATTCATGAAGGTTGATTTGTACGTGTTAAAAAAGGCATTCATTTTGATGATCATTACTGTTGCTCAAGCTAATACGAAGATGTAAAGTCATATTTTGAGTTATTTCGTGATGCAATATTTATGTAAACACGATCATTTTTTCCATTCTGTATTTCTTTTCAACTACAGTTTTCACCGCTTGTCAAAGGAAGATTCTGAGTAAAAAGTCAACTCTACTCGGACTCCTGTATTCATTGACAAAGGTTTAGCTTGGTGTTTAATCAGAGTTGCTACACTCTTCAACAGAACACTACAGTGGTTAATTCTTCAAAAATCTACTTTAAAAAAAAGCATTTTTAGCCCTGTTAATACAATTAATTAATTTCTGCTCTTTAATACCTAAAAAAATCAACTGGCATGGTGTCCAATGACATTTTTGTACAACATCTGGATATTCATGTATTGACAGTGCTGTAATTTTTCACTGTTTCACTTTAGAAACATAAATCTTTGCACAGATGATGTTTATATGTTGGTTACTGAATTTCTGGAATGAAATGTGAACTGAGGCATATTTTTAAAAGGGTTATATGCTAAAAATTAAAGAAAAAAATTAGGCGAGGATAAAATCTACTTACTTTTTCTCGGTTCCAGTCTCAGGAACTTTGACACAGTAATATCTGCTTCAATATTTACACCTCTGATGAAATTTCACAAGTGTCAGATTTATTTTGATACCAAGATTGTAAGGACAAAGTTTGTAATTGCAGAGAAATAATCAATTAAATTTGGGCATTACATTTTCGAGCAGGAAGCTGAGAAACCCCCTTGGGGCTTAAGAGGATATTGTAACTCAGTTACTTTTTTGAAGTAGTAACTATTAACTATAACTAGTTCCTTTTTCAAAGTAACTTTCTAAACCCTGGTTGAGCTCAAATGATGTATCCTTTTTTTTTTTTTTTTCCCCTGTCCCGTTTGGATCTTTAGTCATGAGAATTGTTCTCTTAAGGCCAAGAGAGATGCCAAGCGGATTTACTTTACCAAGTGGATCATCATGGCCTTGCCATATTGGTCCATTTGATTGACCTTTATTATAATTATGTATTTATTTTATTTTCGGTTGTTACAGTCGGGACAGACATGACTGGGGGATAGGACAGGGAGAAAGAATGAAAGAAAGAGGGGGAGAAAGAAAAATAGAGGGGATGTAAATGATGTATCCTAACAATGAGTCATCAAAAATAGACATGTGAATATGGACTGGTGCATGTTGATACTGTTTCAACACGTGGTCAATTTGAAAAACAAAGATTTTTTTTCTTTTTTTGTTGCTATGTGATGGAGGGAGTAAAAATAAATAAATTTACTGTACAATATAAAGCGCCTTGAGGCGACTGTTGTTGTGATTTGTCGCTAAATTCTCAGCTCTCATAAATTCTCAGCGAAGGCAGTCGCACTTTTCTCCTCTCCCTTATCTTCCCTGCTTAGCTTCTTATGTCCTTGTCTTGTCTCGTGCTTTTATTACTTTTCCCTGGAACACTCTCTCACAGTTTGTTCTCTAAAACCTAAAAGAGGAATTATGGATTTGATCAACTGGTCTCTGAATGCAATTGACACCCCTTCAACGAGAAGTCTGGGCTCGGGTGAGCCTGACTGCTGAAGATATCTACCTTTATATCTACCATGATAACAGGGTTCTTGCTGATCAGAGCTGGCTTGGCCCTGGCTTATCGAAGAATTAAGGAAGCGGAACCGGCTGTTCAAACCCCCACAAAGCTGCCCGCTGGGATTAAAACGATGGGATGAGGCGTGAGTTTCTCGAAATGGGTCATTGAGTGCAACACGGATGAGATCTTGGAGAACCGCACGGCTGCCGTGAATACTCAGAACAAGACCTCTGAGTGCAAACTGATTACATCTGGAGGGGCTCGCTCGGAATAACACCTCTGGGCACAAATTGATCACATCTTGGGAAGCGCACCGCAGTTGTGAGTTCTCAGAACCTGCTCTTTGACCAGAAGAATGACAACACCACGGAACGTAAGTTTGGATAACATCACGGAGAAGCTCACGGCTCTCCAACGGGAGATTGAGAGACCAGTGTTGGACTGTTAGAACAGCTTTGAAATTCTTATGAGTTGTTCGCACTAAAGTTAAAAACCATCATCATTTCATGCGGAGACCCCTTCGGCGCCAGCGGTGGGCTCAAGGCTGGAGCTGAACAAAAACTCCCAGATAACGACTGTGTTGAGTCTGTTCCTTCCCATTCCATGCAAGGCCACCTGAGTTGGCTGGAAGACTGTTTACTTAGCCTGGCAGGGCGAAGGACACTGTCTCAGCTTGACTCTGGACATACACACACACATACACATACACATACACTGATATGCACACACTGATCCCCCCTCCCTTTCCAAACGCCTTCGATGCTTGTGCCCTACCGGGGAAGATGGCAGTCGACTGGACCAGCGCAGACATGCTGCAGGACCGGAAGCGCTGTCTACACCGGCTCTCTCTTACCCTTTACCCGCCCCTGTTGCTTGTCTTGTGTTTCTATGGTGTATTGATAGTCATGTGCTTTTTGTGCTGAGGTGTTTTTTTTCTGTTATCAAACTGTTTTCCCACTAGGAGCTCAGTCTGAGTGGAGTTTTTTTTCTCCTCCTCTCTCCTCATGTTACATATTTTCGTGGACCCCTAATCACCGGGGGGGGGGGGGGGGGGGGGGGGGGGTGCCGCCTTTCTGTATATAAAAATGAAAACAGTCTCTGTGATGTTTCGTAGATTACTGATTGTCTCTACAGACCGCACATAAACATGGTTATCCATCAAAGTGTTTCTACAGCACAGTTCCTGAAACAAGCTGCAATGGAAAATTACTTTCTCTTTTCTCTTTTTTTGCTCTTACGTTTTTGCTACTGATGCAATAAATCAAAGGAAAACAGTTTTTCTTATTGTTGTTTGTACACACAAAACTCATAAAAGTAAGACAACAAAGTAAGATTATTCCAGACGTCAGCCACACAGACTCAAAAATGAGAACTGTTTATGCATTTGTTGACAAAGATGAATTTTTGAGCATGATTTCTTTGAAAACCCCAAACAACAACATTTTTAGTGGACTTTTTACTTTTTCTACTTTTAACAGAACAAACACATGAATAAATAATGTGCTTTTCCTTCTCTGTTTTGCGGAGAGAAATTTCATATTTTTAATTTGTTTTCTTCCTCGTCTTTGAGTCAGATGTATTAGGAGAAAAAGGTTTCCTTTAAAAAGACGATTTAAGTAAAGTTGCCACAGAATACGAAAGACCATCGATGCAGAATACTTTATCCTCCCTCCAAAGACAAGAGAGAAAATACATAAAATATAAGACACAGACAACCAAAGGAAACAATAAATACACCTATCAATAAATTACCACTCTTAAATTTTTTTTTTGCATTGTTGTAAAATAATATATAATATATATATTATATATCATTATATTATATATAATGATGTTTTTAGAGTTAAACAACTTCTCTGCCATATATAAAATCCTGTGTTGTCTCAACACAATAATGGGAGGACTTTTATGAATTATTACACTTTAATGTAAAAGAAATGTCGCTAATAGTTTGCATCTTGTCTAAATGTAACGAGAGGTAATGTGATTTTTTTTTTCAATTTTTGAAAAATGCTTTTCAAATTTCTCAGTTTTCTCTGTCTGATCCTACTGAATCTGGTTAACATGTAAACTGTGGTTATTCAGTTCAGTTTTATTCATATAGCACCAAATCACAACAACAGTCGACTCAAGGTGTTTCATATTGTAAGACAAATATCCTCTAATAATAGACATTATTCATTGTGAATTATTTTGACTTTGACATTCAGGGCTCTGCATGGACAAGCACCAACCTATATCAGAGATCTTTTACTAGTGATGTGCGGATCGATACTGAAATATCGATTCCTCCGATACCAGTCATTTATGTTCTAGAATCGATTCTGACATTAAAATATTGGTATTTTAGTAATTTGGGGTAAATTTGTAGTTTATCATTAACAGGAACACAGTGGAAACAAAGCTATATCATTCGGATTGTCTACATTGGAAGGAACTACTTCCTCTTCCGCCTTTCATAATCATGTGCGAAATATGGCTGTATAAATGTGTCCAGCCCCTTTGCGTGCGCACTCACAACAATGGCTGAGCGTAATTGGAGTCATGTGTGGACGTATTTTACCTCCACAAACAGCCGAGACGCAGTTTGCGATACATGTGGCAAGAAAGTGAGGTGTTGTGGCAACACCACTAACCTCGTCACACACCTCACAGTAAATCATATCACAGAATATGACGAGTGTATGTTGAGGCGAACTGAAGAGGAGGAGAGGGAGAGGTGCTGCTAGGCAGTCCTTTAGTGCTGCAGGCAGGCAACATGTTCAAATAGCGCACAACTTCAGTTTTTTTATTTCTATATGATAATTCTGCATGTAGAACAAGTAAGAACATGCAAGAACAAGTAGTCTGATGTCCCGTAATCATTATGAAGCTATAATTTGACATACAGTAAAAGATACAATAAATAAAAGAAGTTTTTGTACAGAGTATCGGTATCGGATCAGTATCGTCGATACCACCCTGAATTTTACTTGGTATCAGATCGGAAAGGAAATCAGTGGTATCGCACATCACTATCTTTTACATCAGTACATCCCCAGGTCATGTGATCAGGGCTTGCTGGTCGTCCAACATACGAGGCTGAAAACGAAAGGCGATAGAGCGTTTGTAACTGTGGCCCCCGGACTCTGGAACTCCCCTCCTTTGAGCCTGAGATCTGTGGACTCAGTGGTTTTATTTAAAAAACAGCTAAAAACTCATCTTTTTAAACTTGTTTTTGGTTGATTTCTGTTTTTATGTTCTAGTTTTTCTGTGAAGCACCTTGTGATTTTTTTCTTGAAAGGTGCTATATAAATAAAATTTTACTTACTTTACTTTATTTATTATTTATTTAAACTTTTTAGAGAACCGGCTCTTTCAGCTCCCAACCGGCTCTTCAGGTTGTTTTGTTGCTTTAATTAATTTATTATTAACAACAATATAAAATTATGCACAAAAGGAATTACTAATGTAAAAAACATTGTTTTATTTATATATGTTTATATATAAATAAATGCGGTGGCCCCTAGAGACAAAGCACGTCCAAACTCCAAAGCACATTTCTAGCATTAACTGAATTTCCAAAACAGAGCTACCTAGATCACTTAAATTACACAATTGAAAGCATATGTGTATTGTTTGTGTATTTATACACAAGCACTCATATATATTCAAATAATTAAAAAAAAAATGTTCATTTACCTGTTACTACCACACACCAAATCCGGTCGTTGGTACTTCCTGTCTTGTGTAACAACTAGGTAACAAAAGCTCAACACTGCGTCTAGCATCCTGGAGCACTTCTGTTGTGTTTTGTACATGCTTCGGAGTTTTTACATGTTTTGGAGTTTTTAGATGTTTTGAAGTTTGTACGTGCTTTGTCTCTAGGGGCCACGGTAAATATACTTTTATTTATTCACTCCACATAAAATGTAATAAATAAATCATATAATACAAAAACCAACTATTTAAATTTTCAGCTTTTTCCTTTTAAACAAATTTAAAGTGAAACAACACAAAACACTGCAAACCACAACACAATTAAATATAAATATGAAAAAATATGAAATCAAAAAGAAGATGCACATTCTCTGTCATATGGGCCTGCATGAATAAACTTTCTGTTAGGAGGATTTAAACGGGTGGATTTAGTGGCAGAATCACACATGGGCTCGGGATAGCGGTGATGCAGATTTATTTACAGTGATAGGAGAATATTTACAAGGGAAGGGGCTATGTACAGTGACAGGGTAAATGTGCGAGGAGACAGAGCCAAGGGGATGAAACGGAGGCGAGGTATGCGGGAGGATAGGTGGCGCACCGGAGCTACCTGAGGATGAGGGACAAACAGAATTAGGGGATAACGTCGAAAATCGAGAGTTAAACTTAGGTGGACGGGGAGTAGTTGGAGAGCTTACTTGAAACACAGAAATACAGGAATGGGCAGTGGTCACAGGCTGGTGCGAGGTAAATCTCCGTCACAGATCCGAGGAGGCCAACACAAAACGAAACAGGCAGGCGAGCAGGCGGCGAGACAGGCTAGTGCAGAGGGAAAGCAGGCAGGAGACGGATCTTAAAACATGCAGCACAGTAGCGTGGAATCAACAGACTCATATTGCAAAAACACGTTACCACTTGTGGAAGCGACAATACTCCGACACCAGACGTCCGTCACACAGCTCCATAAATGCTCCCACTGATGACGTCCGATGCGCCCCAGGTGTGCCGGAATGCCATCAAGCACCGCGCCGCCTACCTGTGCTGAAAAGGGAAACAAAACCCAGGAACAACAACACACATGCCCACCAACTCCTAATAGTACCCCCACCCCCCCAATGGACGCCTCCCAGCAGCCCTCTAGGCTTGTCAGGATGCCTCCTGTAAAAATCCGTAATGCGAGAGACAGGCTTGAGTTGAGAAACATGAAACGTGGGATGAACCTTCATGGAGGCCGGCAGCTGCAGACTCACAGAAACAGGGTTGATGATACGTTGGATGGTGAAAGGACCCAGGAAGCGAGGAGCAAGCTTCTTGGACATGCATTTCAGAGGAACATTTGCAGAGGACAACCAAACCTGTTGGCCCACGGTGTATCGAGGCGTTCTCCTCCGATCAGCAGCACGGCAAGTCCGACTGCGACGTAAATGGTCCTGCACTGCCGGGACTGCAATCTCCGCCTCCTGAGAAGGAAACAGTGGTGGCTGATACCCGAGACATATCTCCAAAGGAGCGAAACCAGCAGCTATCGAGTTGAGTGAGTTATAAGCATATTCAATCCAGGTGAGATGAGAACTCCAGGAAGTGGGGTTAGTGGAGGCTGCACAGCGCAGGGTGGATTCCAGCTGCTGATTTGCCCTTTCAGTCTGTCCATTGCACTGTGGGCGATAGCCCAAGGAAAGGCTCACCCCCACCCCCAAAGCAGCACAAAAGACCCTCCACACCCGAGAAACAAACTGAGCCCCCTGTCTGACACAATGTCCAGAGGAATCCCGTGTAACCGAAAAACGTGATCAATGAGCAAGCGAGCAGTTTCGAGGGCAGAAGGGAGCTTAGATAGAGGGACAAAATGAGCCGCCTTGGAGAACCTGTCAACGATGGTGAAGATAACCGAGTGGTTAGAGGAACGTGGCAACGCTGTAACAAAGTCCACCGCAATATGCGACCAGGGCCGACCCGGGACGGGCAGGAGGTGTAGCAGCCCGGGAGGGGCCTGGTGACGGCTCTTATTGCACACACAGGTGTCACTGGCTAGCACATATTCGCAGGCATCACTCTCCAATGCGGGCCACCAAAAGGAGCGCCTCAACAGGGAAACCGTACAACGCACGCCGGGGTGACAGGTGAAGCGAGAAGCATGCACCCAGTGCAGGACGCGCGCGCGCATGGCAGACGGGACAAACAGCTTGCCAGGCGGGCCCAAACCGGGATCCGGTTCCTGCCGCTGCGCACGGCGCACCAGGCTCTCGATTTCCCACGTCACGGCCCCCACCACGCAGGACGAGGGGATGATAGTGGTTGCTCCCGTAGACTCAGATTCGGGGGAGAATTGACGGGACAAGGCATCAGGTTTAGTGTTGCGGGAACCCGGTCGGAAAGAGAGAGTAAAATTAAACCGGCTAAAAAACAGCTGCCACCTGGCCTGCCTGGAGTTGAGCCGCTTTGCGCTCCGAATGTGGGAAAGATTTTTATTGTCAGTCCAAATCACAAACGGCTGTTCCGCCCCCTCTGACCAGTGACGCCACTCTTCCAGAGCCAGCTTAACCGCCAGCTTAACCAGCTCGCGGTTACCTACGTCATAGTTCCTCTCAGCTGAGGAAAACCACCGCGAAAAAAAAGCGCATGGATGGAGACGGCCATCATCGGGTGAGCGCTGAGACAACATGGCTCCCGCACCCGCATCAGAAGCATCCACCTCCACAACAAACTGTCTGGAACTACTGGGGTGGGCGAGAATGGGCGCGGAGCAAAACAACTCTCAACCGGGAAAACGCCTGCTCGGCCTCAGGCGACCAACTGAAAACTCAAGCCGGGGACGTCAGCCTAGTAAGCGGAAGAGTGATCTGACTGTAGTTTTTAATGAACCGGCGATAAAAATTAGCAAACCCCAGAAACCTCTGCAACTGTTTGCGTGTGGAGGGAGTCAGCCAGTCAGCGATCGCTCTGATTTTACCAGGATCGGGCCTAACCTGCCCCTTCGCATGTACATAGCCCAGGAACGACACAGAACTAGCATGAAACTCACACTTTTCCGCTTTCAGAAAAAGCTTGTTTTCCAGAAGCCGCTGCAAAACACTGCGCACCTGCTGAACATGTTCCTCAAAAGACCTGGAAAAAACAAGAATATCATCCAAGTGGACAAACACACACCGATTAAAAAATTCCCGTAGCACATCATTAATCAACGCTTGACACACCGCCGGCGCGTTTGTCAGACCGAAAGGCATTACCAGGTATTCATAATGTCCTCGCGGCGTGTTGAAGGCCGTCTTCCACTTGTCTCCCTGGCGTATGCGCACCAGGTGGCGCATTGCGAAGGTCCAGTTTTGTGAAAATGGCCGTGTCCTGTAGGGGTTCAAAAGCAGAAGAGATCAGAGGAAGGGGATTTTTTTTTTTTTCTCTCTTGCTCTCGACGAAGGCGGTCGCACTTTTTTTTCCCTCCTCCTCTCCTCTCCCTTAGCTTCCCTGCTTAGCCTCTTGTGTCCTTGTCTAGTCTCGTGTTTTTTGTATTACTTTTCCCTGGAACACTCTCTCACAGTCTGTTCTCTAAAACCAAAAAGAGGAATTATGGATTTGATCAACTGGTCTCTGAATGCAATTGACACCCTTTTCTCAACGAGAAGTCTGGGCTCGGGTGAGCCTGACTGCTGAAGATATCTACCTATTCAGAACCATGATAACAGGGTTCTTGCTGATCGGAGCTGGCTTGGCCCTGGCTTATCGAAGAATTAAGGAAGCGGAACCGGCTGTTCAAACCCCCACAAGGCTGCCCGCTGGGATTGAAACGATGGGACGAGGCGTGGGTTTCTCGAAATGGGTCATTGAGCGCAACACGGATGAGATCTTGGAGAACCGCACGGCTGCCGTGAATACTCAGAACAAGACCTCTGAGTGCAAACTGATTACATCTGGAGGGGCTCGCTCGGAATAACACCTCTGGGCACAAATTGATCACATCTTGGGAAGTGCACTGCGGTCGTGAGTTCTCAGAACCTGCTCTTTGACCACAAGAATGACAACACCACGGAACCTAAGTTTGGATAACATCATAGGAAGCTCACGGCTCTCCAACGGGAGATTGAGAGACCAGTGTTGTTAGAACAGCTTTGAAATTCTTATGAGTTGTTCGCAATAAAGTAAAAATCATCATCATTTTATGCGGAGACCCCTTCGGCGCCAGCTGTGGGCTCAAGGCTGGAGCTGAACAACAACACCCTGATAACGACTGTGTTTAGACTGTTCTTCCCATTCTATGCAAGGCCACCTGGGTTGGCTGGAAGACTGTTTACTTAGCCTGGCAGGGCGAAGGACACTGTCTCAGCTGAGCTCTGGACACACACACACACACACACACACACACGCACACAGACATATACACATGCAGATATACACTCATCCCCCCTCCCCCCTCCAAACGCCTTCGACGCTTATTCCCTTCCGATGCTGACGGTGGATCATGGAGCCCGGATGTACTGTCTACATTGGCTGTCTCTCACCCTTTACCCACCCCTGTTGCTTGTCATGTGTTTCTTTGGTGTATTAAGAGTTTTTTTCATGTGCTATGTGCAGAGGTGTTTTTTTTTCTGTTCTCAAACTGATCTCCCTGTTGGAGCTCAGTCTGGGGGGAGTTATTTTTTTCTCCTTATCTTTCCTCATGTTGTGCTTTTCCATGTTATACCCCTCTGACCTGTCTTCCCCATGTGATGTTTGTGTAATGTATGTATGGTCGGATGGGTAAGACGGCGCTGGCACGGCTGGCAGCCTTAACCCAATATCCCTCGTGATGAATAAAGTATAATCAATCAATCAATCAATTTATTCTTCACAGCTATGTCTTTGAGACCCTAAAATCAATGCAGGGCCTGAGAGATCCATCTTTTTTGTCCACAAAGAAAAGACCCGCCGCCAACGGCGAAGACGACGGACAAATTAAGCCCGCCTCCAGTGACTCCGTGATATACCTCTCCATGGCCGCCTTCTCGGGACCAGAGAGGTTGTACAGCCGGCTGGTGGGCAGCGGAGCCCCAGGCAACAGTTCAATGCTACAATCATAAGGACGATGGGGGGGAAGCGAGAGCGCGCAGTGTTTACTGAAAACCGCCTCCAGATCATGATACTGCTCAGGTACAGACGAGAGATCCAACTCGTCAGGTGCGACGGTGGAAGGGCAGACTGTAAACAGTGAGACAAGCAGTGGCTACTCCAACTCTCAATGTGACGGGTGGACCAATTAATGTGAGGATTATGACACTTGAACCACAGGTAACCTAAAACGATGGGAGACTCAGGGGAGGAAAAAACAAAAAACCGAAGAAGCTTGCGATGATTACCAGAAAGTATCAATGAAACTGGTTCAGTCTCGTGAGTGACTAAGGGCAGTGACTGTCCGTTAAGAGCCGTAACAGAGATGTGGACCTGCAGGGGCCGTGTCTTAATGCCAAGATGACGCGCGAGACCGCTGTCAATAAGGTTCTGCTCAGCGCCAGAATCCAAAAGTGCATTAGTGGAGAAAGTACCAGACGCATTATTCACGATAGCAGGGAGCTGCATGCGGGGGACCTGGGAGAGAGAGGAAGTGCCACCCACCAGTACCCCCACAGTTACTGGTGGGCGCCACCTTTTGACCACAATGGGCAGGCGGACACAAAATGACCTGACTGGCCACAATACAAACACAACTGCCCCTCAAACCTCCTCCGACGCTCCTCCGGAGTAAGCCTCGTACGACCCAGCTGCATCGGTTCCTCAGTAGTGTGCTGCTGGAGGAGACCATGCGTGGGCCGGACTGGAAGGAGGAGGAGGACGGGAGACCGCGCGCACCGCAGCGTACTCTCCCAACCCAGCACGAGACTGGCTTCCCCTCTCTCTCTCTCGCTTGCGAAGGCGATTGTCGATTTGCATGACCAGGTTAACGAGAGCCTCAAAACTCTCGGGTTTGTCGCATTTGGCGAGCTCATCTTTCATGCGATCGTTTAACCCGACGATGAAAGCCCCGCGTAGCGCGTCATCACCCCACCCCGTCTCAGCGGCTTTAACCTGGAAATTGATAGAGAACCCCGCTACCGACTGGCTCCCTTGTCGGAGCCCATGCAGCTGTCGCGTGGCTTCGTCAGAGTGCAGGGGGTGATGAAACACAGCCTTAAAATCCTGAACAAACTGTACATACGTGACAGTCTCTAGAGGGTGGAGAGCGAGATAAGATTCGGCCCAGTTCAAAGCACGATCACGGAGGGCACCGATAATATGTGAAATCTTAGAGGCATCATCAGAAAACGCTTGGGGAAACCGCTGAAAAAGCAGGGAAACCTGAATCAAAAAGCCCCCACAACGACCCAGCTCTCCCGTGAAAGGCACCAGAGCCGGAGGAGCGGGGTCGCGAACATAGCGCGAACTCTGCGGAACGGGCGGTACGGGTGGGGAGGACGGGACACTGGGAACGGCTGGAGGAGCTAACCGGGCTAGAGTCTCTTGGATGGCTGTCAGGGTCTCATTAACCCGACCAGCCCATTGCTCAGATTCCTTAAACTGCCGAGTTAAGCTCGACAGAGACTTCTCGTGTTTCTGGAGTAAGTCGCCGGGAGCGGGATCTGTGCGTTCTGCCGAATCCATAAGAGTGGAACAGGAACAACAACACACATGCCCACCAACTCCTAATACTTTCTGAATCCTTTATCATCCGCAACTGAAAATAGTTGTGGATGATTACTATACCTTTCTAATGTAACGTTGTTGTCCCCGGCTCTCTTTCTCTCTCTTTCCCTCCCGCTCTGTTCCTGTGCTACTGCGAGTGTAACTGCCGCCCCTCCCCCTTCTGCCCAGCGCAAAGCACAAGGCTCGCTGTGGAGTGAAGCGGAAAAAAAGTGCGAGAAAGAGGGTGAGAGAAAGAAAAAAAAAACCCACGGCACCCAATAAGGAGCCGGCTCGCGTCGTTCACTTCAAAGAGTCGGCTCTAAGAGCCGTTTCGTTCGTGACCGACACATCATTACTGTTTAAATCAGCCTTGTTACACCAGTGGTGTTCCCAGTCGAAAGTGACCACCTTTGTCTGCTAATATTGCACTTAATTTGTTTTTCAGAACCAAAGGGTTTTTTGAATTTACACAAAGTTGCACTTTTAATTACTTGAATGTTACTTTAAACACTTAGATGTTTGGATACTTGTGACAGCAAAACGGTGCTAAAGTTTAAATAAAAAGATCAGCATTGTTAAACTGAGCCATATTTTGGGTGCAGTATATACTTGCATACAAGTATAATAGTATAATAGAATAGATTTAATGTTTTCTCTTTTCAAATTTGGGTATGAACTTATCCCCTCTGTGAATTGCTACCTTATCACGATGGAGGGGTTTGTGTATGCAAGGGATCCCAGGGGCTATGTTATCTGGGGGCTTTTGCGCCCTGGTAGGGTCTCCCATGGTAAATTGGTCCCAGGTGAGGGACCAGACAAAGAGTGATTCAGAAAACTCCTATGAGAAGACCATTGAGGGAACAGTTCACCCTGCCCGGGATAGGGTTACCGGGGCCTCGCCCTGGAGCCAGGACTGGGAAGGGTGCCCTTGGCGAGCATCTGGTGGCCAGGTCTTAGTCCATGGGGCCCAGCCGGGCACAGCCCGAAAAAGAGACAGCTTTGACACATGACACAGAGATAATTCATGCTAAAGAAACTTTATTAAAGCAGAGATAAAAATGAAAGTAAGTCCAACAGATCAAGAGATCAAGGTTGTTGAATATAATTTCAGAAAGGAAAACCAAACTGATTAAACAAGAAGCATTTGATTCTTTGATTTCTGCTTGCTGAGCTCTGTTACTATGATGACTGTCAGCAACAAAACCACAGGGACACAGGAGGACTGGAGTTGGGATCTATTGGAACAACCTGGTTCCCAGCATTCTTATAGCCTGCCACAGTAGAGCCTTTGGTGACAGGGCTCTAGAGTGCGACCAATTTCAACTAGTTTTTCAGCGTCACTCTGAGACAGGATATTTCTAATTTTAGAGATGTTGCACAAATGGAAGAAAGCAGTCTAACATATTAGTTTAATATGTGCGTTGAAGGACATGTCCTGGTCAAAAATGACTCCAAGGTTCCTCACAGTGTTACTGGAGGCCAAGGTAATGCCATTTAGCATAAGCATCTCATTAGATCATGTATTTCCAACATTTTTACGGTCAAGTAAAATAACTACAGTCTTATCTGAATTTAGAAGCATCAGATTGAAGTAATCCAGGTCTTTGTGTCTTTAAGCCTCAAAAGTAGACAACTAAACGTCAACATCACTCTTTCATTTCTAAAAATATTATTGAAAAGATGTTTTTGCCAACAATGGCATGCTTTATTTTGTTTGCATAAAAAATACTTTTGTAAAGCCTTCCTGTCTGGATTCTGTCCACATCAGTGTGCTTATGAGTCTTAGTAAAGTATCATTGAGTAACCTACAGCTCTTTCCCTTTTGTTAAAGCTAATATTTAGGGCTGGATCATCTGACCCTGAAGCTGCCTGTAGTTATGCTATAATAGGCTGAGGACTTTTTTCATTGATTTTGTCAGTTCCTTTTTGAGTTTATTGAAAATAAAACTCCAGTTTTTGAGACCACACAGACCACTGGGATTTTTCTTTGATAAGGCGGTCCTAGGGGTGCACTCCGTCGGAAAAAAGGAAAAACATTCTAAGCAGACCGGAGAGTTTGAGAAACATTTTCCACATCCCAACTATACCTGAGTAATGGTAACGACCTCACGTTGCTTACTTTTCCTTCTCTGTTTGTGACATCAAACTTTCATATTTCACTGCTCTAACTGACAGAGTCAACTCAAACCCTCAAAAGCAAAAGAAACAATATTTTTCATTTGTTTTCTTCCTCGTCTTTCAGTCAGATATATTATGAGAAAGGGTTTCCTTGATGAAAGCTTTAAATAAAGTCACCACAGAATACGACATACCACCCATGCAGACTACTTTATCTTATTACTTTCATTGAGTCTCCTCCCTATAACTTCTCTGTCTTATATAATACCCTGTGTTGATTCAGCACAATAATGGGAGGAGTTTTATGAATTATTACACTTTAATGTAAAAGGAATGTTGCTAACAGTTGCATTTTGTCCAAATGTAATGAGTGGTAATGTGAGTTCATTTTTTATTTTGGAAAAATGCTTTTTTAGTTTCTCAGTTTACTACAAACTGCTCTTTAACTTACTTTGAAGAAATCTGGTTAATTAAAACTAATCAAACTGCTTTTAAAGGTAACATTTTGATGTGTACTGAGGTTTATTATGGAGTATTTACGATGACATTTATACACTACATTAGCATATATTTGGATGATAATTTAAGTAATTGAATCTTATACTCAAATTATTTGCGAACCATATACTTAGGTCAAGTATTATCTACAATTAACATAAATCTGCGCTATTTTTGTGTGAGTGCCTGTTGACGCACAGTTGTTGTTTTCTGATTATTGGAACTAATGTGTAACTTTGACAGGTTTGTGACATGTGGTTGGTCGAAACTGGCTGGTCTGAAGATGTACCTGGTCATTATTTTTTATATACGAGTCATTCAAACTGTCTGGTTGTAGAAATCTCGAATTGGTAAAATTTATAGCTTATATTTGAAAGTACAATGTCTTAAAGTCATAAACATAGAAAGTAGTATTAATTGTTTATGTGGTAAGGCTGTCATAAGAGCCATCCTAACCCTGTGAGCTGACCTGCTGGGAGATTCCCATGATGCATTGAGTTTTTCCTTTCCAGCCACCTTTCTCACTCACTGGCTGTATCCCAATTCAGGGTCTGCAGCCTTAAAGTACGCAGCCTTAACGGTCCACAAGGGCCGCGTACTCAAAGACCACTAAGGCCAGAAGTGCGAGACTTGTAGGCTTGTGAAATGGGACGGTCTAGCCTCCGTCGCGCTGCCCAGGTTGTCTAGCAACCATGATACTAACAGCTGGAAACGTGTCATACAGCTTTGTTTGACAGAAATGAAGGAGAACATATTTTGTTCATTTGTTTGTTTCTACATGAGCTTTGTGTGATTTGATAAGTATCTGAGGCTGAGACCACAGGACTGTAAAACATGATTGTTGGGCTTCATGTCTGTACTGAACAATCATTTTAAGATTAGCTAGTAAATAACAATTAGCTTATGTTGTTCATGAGACTAAAGTCAGTGTAAATATGATATGGCCAATATTATATGTATTATATTAATCATTATTAGTTATTACAGCAGTGAGTTTGAACTCTCAAATCAAATCACTTCTATTGTCACATCACATGTGCAGGTACACTGGTACAGCACATGTGAGTGAACTCTGTGTCAAATACTGAACTTCAGTAAAGATTCAAGTTGCATTTATTTATATTTCCTATCACCTTAAATCTTCACTCAAAGACAAGCATCTGTGACAGTGTATATATAGATGTATTATACATAAGAGACAAATATTGTTCGTCTAATATGTTGGCATTATTACATTTGGCTCAATGCTTACATATATGTGTAAAAAGAAAATGTACGAGCTGTGATAACTGTTTCTGATAGAATGAAGAGTAGACTGATATATTGAATATTCCTTTATTGGGTGAGAAAATCAGACCATGTCATAACTGCTTTAAGTCATACAGAATAGATATCAGAGCCTTAAACAGGCTGACTTCTGCTAAATGGGTCAAACTGGGCAGAAAGTATACAAACACATAACATCCTTATAGAATATGATGTAACACTATAGATGGGTGTGGGTGGATAAAACCATCCGCGACGCTCTGAGATCCCGCACCGCTGCCTACAACACGGGACTCGCGACGGGGGACATGGACCCGTACAAAGCCGCGTCTTATGACGTGCGGAAGGCGGTGAAAGGGGCGAAGCAGCGCTACGGGAGGAAACTAGAGTCACAACTCCAACAGAGTGACTCTAGGAGCCTGTGGCGGGGACTAAAGACAATAACGGATTATAAAGCACCAACAACCGGTTTGACGAACGCAGACGCGACTCTGGCAGACGAGCTGAACACTTTCTATGCTCGCTTCGAGGCTGCAGCTAAGGTCTCCAACGATGCTAGCGCTAGCGGCGCTAACGGCTGCAGACAGGAAGATACTGCCAACACCGGGAACGTGCTCGTCATCTCTGAGCATGACGTGAGGAGAGCCTTCAAGAGAGTGAACACCAGGAAAGCAGCAGGACCAGACGGCATCCCAGGTCGTATCCTCAGAGACTGCGCATACCAGCTAGCACCTGTGTTCACTGAGATATTCAACACCTCTTTATCTCAGTCGGTGATCCCCACATGCTTCAAGGAGTCCATCATTGTTCCTGTCCCAAAGAAACCCCACCCTGCTTCTCTCAATGACTATCGCCCTGTAGCCCTCACCTCAGTAGTGATGAAGTGCTTTGAACGTCTGGTCAGAGACTTCATCATTTCTTCACTACCAGACACACTGGACCCACTACAGTTCGCTTACCGTCCAAATCGTTCCACAGACGATGCCATCTCTCATCTCCTCCACACATCACTCACTCACCTGGACACTAGAAGGGGGAATTATGTTAAAATGCTCTTCGTCGACTACAGCTCTGCATTTAATACCATAATTCCCTCCATACTCACCACCAAACTGGAGCACCTGGGACTCAGCTCATCTATGTGTCAGTGGATCTCCAACTTCCTAACTGGCAGACCACAGGCAGTAAGGATGGGCGGACATGTCTCAGCCTCCACCACTCTCAGCACTGGAGCCCCCCAGGAGTGTGTTCTGAGTCCCCTGCTGTACTCTTTGTACACATATGACTGTGTGGCCACTACCAGCTCCACCACCATCATCTGACGACACCGTCGTGGTGGGCCTGATCTCTGACAACAACGAGACGGCCTACTTGAAGGAGGTTAGGAATCTGGAGACCTGGTGCCAGAGGAACAACCTCCTTCTAAACGTCAGTAAAACAAAGGAGTTGATAGTGGACTTCAGTACTAAGCAGGAGAGGAGCTACCAGACCCCCATCATCAACGAGTGCCCAGTGGAGAGAGTGGACAGCTTCAAATACCTCGGAGTTCACATTACGCAGGACCTGTCATGGTCCTGTCACATCAACACCGTAGTGAAAAAGGCCCGACAGCGTCTCTACCACCTCAGACGCTTGAGAGACTTCCGACTGCCCTCCAAGGTGCTCAGGAACTTTTACTCGTGCACCAGAGAGAGCATCCTGACGGGAAACATCTCAACCTGGTTCTGGAACAGCACCATGCAGGACAGACGAGCTCTACAGAGGGTTGTGCGATCAGCTGAGCGCACCATCCGCTCCGAGCTCCCTGACCTGCACTCAATCTACAGCAGGCGGTGCTGGACCAAGGCCAGGAAGATCGTGAAGGACCTCAGCCATCCCAACAACGGACTGTTCTCTCTGTTGAGGTCAGGAAAGCGATTCCGCTCCCTGAAGACCAACACAGAGAGACTGAGGAAGAGCTTCTTCCCGCAGGTGATACGGTCTCTCAATCACACCACCACACAGTACTGACCCACACATATGGTTCCTACACACACACTGGACAGTCTGGACTTTGTTTACACTTAATCACTTTAAGCATATTTGCACTGCACAAGACACCTACAATGTGGTTTGCACAACACTGGACATTATATTTCTTCATTTCCATTTAATACTTGTACAGCTGCTGTTATTGTATATATATTATATTTCTTCATACATTCTTATATATTTCTATACTGTGTATTGTGTATTTTGCTGTACAGTTGTTTTATTTTAAACTTTAATTCATATATATTTTATTTTATTCCTTCCTAGTTAAATTTACCCTTTTTAATTTTCATATTTATTTCCTATCTTATTCATAGCCTTTTCTTTTTTTCTTTAGGTCACGAGCAGTTGTATAAGCATTTCACTGCATATCGTGCTGTGTATGACTGTGTATGTGACAAATAAAATTTGAATTTGAATTTGAATTTGAATATCAACTTAGCTCAGAATATATAAAGCATATAAACAATTACAGCAATATGATGCAACAAACACAGCAGTACTACTAATCCAAAATACTCAAAGCTTCATAGAACTGAAACAAACATTTATTTTTAGCTCCATTCTGCTGCTGATACATACTTTAGGTTTCTGAATATTAAACTTGTTGCTGCCTTTCATAGTGTGTAACTTGAAGGCCCTGAGTACTTTCTCCCACACTGAAAACACTGGAATGATAAAATTATTTGAACATTACCTAATAAGACTGATTCAGGACAGACAATTAGTTATGTTAAACTTTTCTAGCAGTCCTTCACAAACAGGGAACAGTCTGTCTATTCTCTCAATCTGTCAGCTGCTGCTGGCTCTTCCTCCTCCTCTTCCTCACACACTGCTGAGTTTGTCCTGGTGGATCATCAGGGGTGCAAAGCCTCACAGATGATGTGCAGCAGTGGGTCCCTCAGTCTGTCCTCACTCTGGACACTTGCAGTCGTCACACATGGAAATCAAATGTGTGATAAGCTGCAGGATTCAAACACAAGTGTAACTTATAAATACATGTTCATACTTTTATTCCACAATCAGAGAGAAAGAAACAGAGAGAGAGTGCAGGACAGACAGACAGGTGACAGTCTCAGGTGTACGGTGGCTTGCAAAAGTATTCGGCCCTCTTGAACTTTTGTCACATTACAGCCACAAACATGAATCAATTTTATTGGAATTCCACGTGAAAGACCAATACAAAGTGGTGTACACGTGAGAAGTGGAACGAAAATCATACATGATTCCAAACATTTTTTACAAATAAATAACTGCAAAGTGGGGTGTGCGTAATTATTCAGCCCCCTGAGTCAATACTTTGTAGAACCACCTTTTGCTGCAATTACAGCTGCCAGTCTTTTAGGGTATGTCTCTACCAGCTCTGCACATCTACAGACTGAAATCCTTGCCCATTCTTCTTTGCAAAACAGCTCCAGCTCCAGATTTTCGTTCTACTTCTCACGTGTACACCACTTTGTGTTGGTCTTTCACGTGGAATTCCTTTTTTTTTTTTTTTTTTTTTTTTTTTTTTTTTTTAAACCTGTCCCGTTTGGTTCTTTTGCCATTAGAATTATTGTCTAAAGGCGAAGAAAGATGCCCAACGGATTTACTTTACCAAATGGACCATCCCAGCCTTGCCGTAATGGTCCATTTGATTTACCTTTTATTGTTTATTTTATTTTATTTTATTTTATTTTTTTTACTTGCTAGATACGGGACAGGGGAAAAGAAAAGGGAGAAAGAAAGAGGGGGGAAAAAACAAAACAAAAAAAAAAAAAAAAAAAAAAAAAACAGCGGAGAAGAGGGACGGGGATAAAGGGCAAAAAACAAAAACCAACAAAATAAGCAGACAAAAAATACATATATCGATCACCTGGATCACCTGTTGAGAAAGAAAAAAGAAAACAAGCAGAAGAAAACGAGAGTAATAGAATAAACAACATCACAATGATATATGGGAATATAACACTACATACTTAATATTAAACATTATTGTGCAGCACGTAAGATCGACAGCGCACAGTGTGCTTTGAGGTAGGAGCCAAAAAGGGTGTAGTTTGTGTGTGTGATCACCTGTGTGTACACCTGTGAGCATGAGCGCGCTTGTATTTAAAAGGTTCCTTAATGTAATGATCTGCTAGAGGGTGTGGGGGGCCACAGTCCCATCCTCCAGGGCATGAAGCAGGTATGGAGGAGATCAAAACTCCAGACATCCAGAGGCCCCCAGAACACAAGAGACCAAGGAAGACCAACAGAGGGGCAGCCGCGCCACTGTCCCAGAAAGAGCTGAGGAGAGTCCCAGATGAGGGATCACTCAGCAGCCGCGGAGCAGAAGCCAGGGGGGGTTGCAGTGACGTGCCCGTGAGCTCCGCCGGCAGCCAGCTGTGCCTGAGTGACCGAGCCCCAGGCCGAGAGGCCGAGGGCACCCCACCCCCGAAGTGGCCCGAGCGAGCCCCAGGTTCCAGGCCCGGATAAGCAGCCACCAAGGAGTGAGCCGGTGTGTACCTGGACGCCCACCCCCGGACACAAAGAACCACCAACGCATCGATGTCTGAGGGCGTCTGCCACCGGCAGGGGAAGTGGTGGGGGGAGATAGGCCTCCAAACCTTGGAGGGCCTGAGATGTCCCCAGAGAGGTGGCGTCTGATACCCAACCTGACATATAGACACAGACATACAGGCACACTCAAATACAAACATCCATTCCCACCCTCATGCTCTCATAGGCAATTACTCCACACTCAACCAACGTGGAGACAGACATAAAGAGACGCTGTACACACAATCACACTCCCCAAGCGTACTCTAAGAACCGGGTCTAGGTACCCTTGCCCCTGGAGGGGGAAACTGCACCCAGACCCACGTGGTGTTACCCTTTTCCCTGCAGTGGGGAGAAGCAGACCGCCCCGACTCCGCAGCAGCAGGGAGGCCCCACACACCAGACCCCAGTCGGACGGCCAGCTCCTCCTCCTAGCCCCCCCGCTCCAGCAGGCCGCAGAGACCGGGGGTGTGAGAAGACTCCAAACCTCCCTCTACCCGCTCATATGTAGTGTTGATGTATATGTGTTCTAAGGTGCAATTAAAACCCAGGAGGGCATGGAGCTACCTGCCAGAGAGCAGCAGGTAAGCGCATAGCCCCTCCTGATAGCCCTCAATGTCTACGTGTATTTAAAATTGAGAGGTGGGCAACGACGCCAGGGGTGCGGTGTACACCCTGATGGTAATTTGGAGTCCGTGTTGTGAGCCCACCCCCAAGATCCTATATGTATGTGTTATGAGAGTGTGAGTAATGTGAATGTCTAAGTTGTGAGATAAAATTGAGGCAGAGGCAGCCAGAAGGGGACAGAGGGGGGGGATGCCTCCTCTGCACCCTGGTGACACACCCCTACCCCAAGGCCCTGCATACGTGGGTGATTGTGGTGGAGCGGGAAGAGGGAGGCAGCTGGAGATGGGGAGGGAAGAAAGGAAGGGGCAAGTGACCCCTCCCTGGGGCCAGCTCCCCCGCTGACCCCAGTAGGCACCCCCATGCTCTGCAACCCGCCAGGGAAAGGGGGCCCAGGCCCATCCGGACCAGGGCCCAGTGCAGCAGCACCGCCCGGCCCCACAGAGCCCGGGACAGCCCACCCGACCCCACTACAGAGAAAACTGCACCCACCCCATCATCCACTCATCTTCCAGACTACACAAGACAATAGACGCCCAGGCTGAGATCTTCCTCCACCTCTCCTATATCTCCCCCTCCTGCAGAGAGAATTCCTGAGGAGAGGAAAGCTCCTGCAAGATGTGACAACCATCTTGGATGGTTATTGGAATTCCTCCCTTTCACGTGGAATTCCAATAAAATTGACCCATGTTTGTGGCTGTAATGTGACAAAATGTGGAAAAGTTCAAGGGGGCCGAATACTTTTGCAAGCCACTGTATACACTGCTACAAAACAGCACAAGAGAAGGAGGATTTAGTGTTTGTGTTATTACGAGTGCTAAACAAGAAGAGTTCCCAGATGGTCCAGTGGACACATGTGTGACTCCTGTGATTAAAGCATCTTTCTTTCAGCTTAACGAGTGAACCGTCAGCTCGTTCAAACACACGTTAAAGTCCGTTTGGCTCGACACCACCGAACAGAGGCAGCAATATAACATAGCTAACATTAACAGTGCAGTGAATCCTGCTTGTGCCGTGATATTCAGGACTGCAAACCGAGCAGCATCACTGACTTTCAGCTTGTTGTGTTTGTGGATATATGACTGACTTTAATTATCCATAAAATCATCATATTCTCTGTAAGATTAAGGTCGACTATTGAACAGCGTATATTTTAAAGTAAAGGATTTAAAACCAAGTAAACGCTGGAAGTACAAACATCACTAATGTCACATAACTTTGCCGACATGTGGCCAACAGTAATGTTTTAATGTTCTTCATTATTAAACATTTGCACATAAATAAGTTACATAATATTCAGTACTTACTTTTAAAAGTTTACTCTTCGGCCGCTCCGCTTCCACCGTGTGGTTTTTTTTTGGCAAAATTATCCACACCCACCGCCGCGGTATGAAGTCTGGGATATGTTGGGCCAAGAAGTCTACGCCGCCACATCCTTAAAATTCAGGGAAATGAAGGACGCATTTGAGGGCCGCATTTCGAGCAGCCTTCGAATTAGGACAGCCTTCGTTGCGTTGCTGTGACGCAGTTGGCCTTAAAATGCGGCCTTTAAGGCTGCAGACCCTGAATTGGTATACAGCCACTATGTGTTTGTTATTAATCTTTGTCTCTCTTCCACAGCATGTCTTTATCCTGTCTTCCTTCTCTCACCCCAACCGGTCGCAGCAGATGGCCCCGCCCCTCCCTGAGCCTGGTTCTGCTGGAGGTTTCTTCCTGTTAAAAGGGAGTTTTTCCTTCCCACTGTCGCCAAAGTGCTTGCTCATAGGGGGTCATATGATTGTTTGAGTTTTTCTCTGTATGTATTATTGTAGGATCTACCTTACAATATAAAGCGCCTTGAGGCGACTGTTGTTGTGATTTGGGGCTAAATAAATAAAATTGAATTGAATTGAACCTCAGCCATAAACCTGTCAAAATGAGCCATAAAAATGATGGATGACACCGTCTGGGAAGAAAAACAAGAAAGTTATGAAAGGCTGGTGTTGAATATCATAAAGGCAGCAAAACTATGTAAATTTATGCATTGATTAAAGTATCACATTAATAAACACATTTAATAGGTAAATGCTTTGAGACAAAGATTCAGACGCAATTGGGGGAAATAAAGTTTAACATTGGAATGAAATATGTAAAAGACAAAGCACTGAAAGTTACCTAAAAGAAGCAGGAGGGGTCACGGGCCCCTCTAAAAGAAGAGTCAGACATGCCCACACCATCTTTCGCTCTCTGTTTATGTTGGTCTTTGACCTGCATGTGCTTACAGTTCTTTGAACTGATCTTTTTGCTGCATGGAATGATTGTACAGCATACACCTCGAAAGATTTCACCAAACAAGAATGGATGCATAAGTTTGAAGTCGTTTGGAGTTTCTCTAATACACACAGGGTCTAAAGTTTACATACATGCTCCACAATATACACACATACACGCACTCACTTAAATCTTCTAATAAATGGTGCTGAAGATTATACAATGTCTTTAAACTTGTATTTCAGTGAATTCAATATCTGATCTACAAGAGGAAAGAAGAAAATTCTGAGGAATTTCAGACTTTCAGGTATTTTTTGTTTGTTTGTTTGTTCCAAAAGCATTTAAACCCCATCGAAAACACTCCTTCTACTCTATTTTCTACTTCATCTACTTTCTAATACAGCCAGAGACAAAAATTGTTTTAAAATAGGCATAATTCTCTCTCTTTCATTGTTTGTACTACATAGTGTGATGCGGGCTAGTTTTGTTGTTGTGCAACAATTGCACTTGTACAATTGCAGTGTCAACACAGAAAACAAAGGACAAACACAGTACGCGTGGGAAAAGTCACCGACTTTTTCTCTTGAGTCCTGCTGTTCCTGCTGTCAGCTGATGACAACCAAATAGCTTTTCTGCAATATTTGCTGACCACTTTTGTTACTTTTATTTTATTGTTTTCATTCTTTTTGCTTCACTGTGGCACTAAAGGTCAGTTTTCATACTACACCACTAGGTGGTGGTCTCTGCTATAGTTTATTGGCACGTGAGATTATGACTTCACAGTAATAAAGGTAAAGCTAAAAAATTAGTAAAGATTATTTATAAAAGGTATATATTATTAAAAAGTGAATAACTTGTGTTACTAAATCAGTTTCACCCCGGTTCTTTTTTAATCCTTGGGCATCCAGAGACGGCACCGGACTCAGTAGTCATTTTCACAAAAACCTTTATTCATCTTCAGTTACGCATGCACCTTCTAGAAGGGAAGACGTGCAAGGCAGGTGTCCCTCTGCAGATCTTCACTTCTTTGTTTGTTACAACCAGTTTTATAGAAGCAACCCCATCATAAAACCCCCATGGTGTGTTATAAACTCTGTGTTTGTGTGTGTATGTGTGAGCACGTGAGTGCCTGTGTGTGCGCGTACCTGTGTGTATGTGTGAGTGCATGTGAGTGAGTGTGCGTGTGGGTGTGGGTGTGTCGTAACAATTACAGCACTGTGTGTGTGTCTCTGTGTATGTGACTTCCTGCTGGTCATAAAAGTCCATGTCCCCTCACCCAAGATACACCAAATTCCTCTACAAAACATGCAAAACAGAGTTAACAGATTACGAGCACTGAGACCCCCACTCTGCATCCACTGGGCCATTGGCCTCTTGTTGTCTTACTTTTACAGCTAAACATGTGGAGAGTCTCCTGCAAACCTACTTCTAAGTAATGACAATTCTGAGCTTTTATTACATTCAGGGACAAGCGTCAGCATCAGCATCCCCAACTGTAGCTTCCTGTCTCCTTTTATGACAGGCGGACCCCCAGTGTCCATAAATTCCTCTCCCTCTACACAATTACACACACTCTCAGGCCTACAGCCAAACCAAACTAAAACACACAGACAAATCCTTCCCTATTCCTCTGATCTACAGCTGGACCCTCTTATCTAAGCAAATTTAACACATTATATTCTAATAATTGTTTTCTTGTACTCACACTCGCAAAATGAATAAAGTCATCTGGTACCAATGGCATAAATAATTACACTGTTGCTGGGCAACCATTTGGTGAAACTTTGTCCATTAATAGACAAATTTAAGTTTGTGAATAATGATTGTTAAGAGAAAATTTTAATGAAGAAAGACATGACCAGTTATTAAAGCGTTATATATTTTGTAATTTTGAAATTTTTGTGTGTGTTTTGTTTGTTTTCCTTTCCTTCGTTCAGGCTGAAAATGTAACCAAATTCACAAAGATTAAAACTTAAAATGTCATCTTTATATTTTTATCATATTTTTGGTAAAGCTTTGCGAGTACACAATATGATTTATTTTAATTATTTTGTTTTCTAAAGTGTGTTAAACTGTTGGGGTTTTTTTCAACTTTAAATTTTTGAAATATAATCAACTTGTGTGAGATTCAAATGGCCGTCAACAAGTGAACAATAAAGATCAGTGGACATGACTAAAGGCTCTAACATTCATCACCCTGAATGTGTGTAAAAACATTTGCGGAGATATTTCACTGGTGGGCAAGGTGATTTTTGCTCTCATGTCTATAGCATGATTTTTAAAACAAAACAAACAAACAGGTGACCAAAAACATCACCTGTACAGGTGTCAGTGCTACCCTACAGGCTCCTAGTAGATACCCCTGGGGTAGCAATGTCAAAATCCTGCATCGCCTCGTTCATGAGTCATCACATTCACAAACGGACGTCCGGATGGCAGGGTGACGACAACTCAAAAACTAAAACTAATAATAAGAGTAAAAAATTAACTGGAAGGAGCAACCAATTCTGGAAACTAATGAAAACACACTAAATTAAACCAAAAACATAAAAAAAAGTAATAAAACTGGATCATCTATGATACACACTCACAGTCAGTGTTGGGCAAGTTACTTTGAAAAAGTAATTAATTATAGTTACTAGTTACTTCTTCAAAAAAGTAACTGAGTTAGTAACTGAGTTGCAAGATTCTAAAAGTAATTAACTATTGCGTTACTTTAAAAAAATGTTTAACCCTCTGGGTCCAGGGTATAATTGGCCATTTTTAACTACTTTTGATGTTTCTTCTACATTTTACCTTTAAAAACTATTTACTTTGTCTTGTTTGGTATCATCCTTTTCAGCACAACCTCACGTGTCTGAATTTACAGTTATGTTTTCATTTTGACATACTGTATTAACACAATTGATCTAAAATCAGACAAAAAACATAAAATCTGAGTCGAAAGTTATATTTTTTACTGTAACAACCACAAACATGTTTAATGAATCATATTTCATAACTTTAAATGCAAATATAAATTGTCAGTTTTAAAATCCTATGCACAAGTTTTACACACAGCAAAGTTATTTGCATCCATTTACCTTTTACCTTGATTTTTCAAATAACCATTTCAAACTATTTACAGAACAATCAGCTGTTCTGCATCACTAAGATGCCACAAATTATTTGTGCCACTCCAAAAAAATAATTTCTGTCCACTATAAAGGAGAACATCACAGCCTGATACCTGCAGGTCTGACAGCAGCAGGTGTATCACTGCTGTTTCTACCTGGAGACAGCAGTCGCCTCATTGTTCTGACACTCAACACAAAACTATCCACAACACTACACACTAACTAAACAAGACAACACATGAACTACACACTCCAAACACGCTAAACGTCACAAATCTCTCACATTTCAAAACTCGCTCTCTCGCCGTTAGTAACGCCGTTACTTGTAACGCCGTTATTCCCATCACTGCTCACAGTACATGTAGTCTGGCTCTTTGAACAGCACCTCATTTAAATCTTAGAAAGTAAATAGCTTTGAGAAACAGGTCGTCATGTCCAAATTCATGGGCTGCATCCTCCTGAGGACCCGGCCTTCGGGGTCTACGTGGGCCGGGTCCTCAGGAAGATGCAGCCCATGAATTTGGACACGACCACAGTGTTGCAAGAATAAATGTCCATGCACCTGCAGGCAATTACACACCTGAGGCTCATCATCCAGCAGTTTTCTGCCCACTACTTAAAGTGATGGCTCAGAGCTTCTTGTTGCTGCTCCGTTGTACAGACTCATATTTCCCTGGACCTGTCTCTTGAGCCTTCCCTCGACTGTGAGTGTTTGTAGCAAGTGTTGCGTGTAGTGTGTTGGAGTATTAGAGCAGAGCAGAGTGCAGATCAGTGGAGCGAGTGGAAGAACCCCTTCTCCTCCCTACCCCTGGATCCCCGGAACCCCAACCATTCCCCACACTTTGAAATTAACAGTCTTGTATTTACAAACGCCAAGTGACTATATACAATCTTTCCATCTGCACTTGAGTCCATTCAGCCAGCCCTAACATTTTTAAAACCTTAGATGTAGCTACAGCCCAGCCCATGCAGCAGTATATTAATGACTAACCTGGTATTGTGGATGGATTATCTCAGTTGTTCTCCTGACTGAAGTTTGGTCCGTTTACAGCATCCTGCCATGTGACTGCATTTGTCCCTAACCATCAGGAACCTTCACGTTAACTTTTATCGAGTGGAAAAAAGTTAGCGTTCATCCTCCAGCTTCACTGTGTTTATGTTATGCTAACCATAGCTGTGTAGCTAGCCACAACTTAGCACATCATTATATACCAGGCAGGCCAACTTCAGTAACCCTACAAACGTCACTGCTGTTTAGTTTTCTGTCTTCATTTATGTTGGAAGTGATAGCAGAGCTGTACGTTTGAATTTCCAGTAATCTCTCAGTCAGAACATGGTGTATATCTTCAGATGGAAGCTAGCGAGCTAACTTCCTGCTAACTTCTAACTCAGTTAAAATTCATGTCCTGTTTTCATGGATGCCTGGATGTTAAACTTAATTGTTACACCTGGTACCTGATTACACACACTGATCATTTTATTAAAGATGAAAGAATTTAGACAGTTTTTAACTCGCAGTGATCATTTGACTTTGGGACCTGAAGCAGAGTTTGGACCCAGAAACGGCTAATGATTTCACACTTAAAGACTGAATTAGGTCATCTGTGTTTTCTACAGTCATTGGTCAGCACTAGTGTCAGCCTCTATAATTTTTGAAAATTAATGTCCGAAGCCCCACCGCGCACACCCCTGGACTCCAAAACAGTTTACTGTTTCAATGAATCTTTTTTCACTATCAATTTTTGTTTCACTTTCAATACAAAATTTTTCAGTACATTTATTTCAGAATCACTGTTAATATTGCATTCATGTCACTTTTCAGCATCAGGGACGGACTTAAAAGACTTTCTTTTGAGTAAAAAACAGCATCTTTGCTTTTATACGCCTGGCTCACTGTGTCAGTGGCTGGGTCTGTTACCCAGCATTTTGAGTTTATTTTGTAGTTTTAAATTTCTTATGTTAAGTTATGATAGCAAGTTCTTGTGTTATTATTAGTTAGGATTTAGTTGAGATTCATGCTGGTTTTTTGTTTCATCCAGGTCTCATTGGTTATGTGTCTTTTCTGTTCTTAGTGAGTCTGTCTTGTCTTCTATGTTTGACTATTATGTGCGTGCCCTTGTTTCCCGTATCTGTTTTCCATGTCTCCCCTGTCCATGTGTTTCATATCTGTCTCCATAGTGTCAAGCTTGTGTTATCATGTCTACGTTTCTCCGTGTTTCCTGTTTTATTTCTATGTTCAATGTGCTTAGTTTTACTTTCCCCTGTGGCATGTTTATTGACATCAGCTGTTTCCCATGTGTTTCCACTTCCCCTGATCACCTCCTGTGTGCTTTTAGTCTGCGTGTTTTCATTCATTCCTTGTCAGGTTGTCTGCTGTTTCACATGTTTCCAGGTCTCATGTATGTCCAGGTATGCTCATGCTCATTTCAGGGTTCTTCATGTTGTATTTTAGTTCATCCAGTTTAGGTTAATGTTTAGTTTTGCATCAGATTGCCTTGCCCTTTCTTTCTACCTTAGCCTTATCGCCTTTTGTTAATTCAACTTACGTTCCACGTTCCATTGTGTCTGAGTTTGGGTACATTATTCACACTCCACGCAGTCTGCTTCCGCACACAGTGACACACTGAATTTTTCATACTGTGACAATCGGTGGTGCTCTTTGAAGTATTTTGTGGGCACTGTGTGCTTTAACCACCCAGTTCACAGTAATAACTGAAAAATATATAACAGTGATTAAAAAGCACATTGGATTCATACATTAACAAACTGTGAAAGTGTTCTTTTGATTTTAACCATCAGTAATTATTGTTGCAACATAAATAATTCAGCACTTTGACAGAAATGACACACACATAATACTTAGTATCCATCTTAAAGTTGACTGATGACTGCTAATTAACCTCAGAGTTAAATAAGGTGTACACTATTATGTTGTAGCCTTTCATGAAACTGCTGTGTCTACAACTATGCATGTATACAATTAGTATACATTTTCACTGCTATGAAGATGACACCCAACTCTATTTCTCCATGAAGCCAGATAACACACACCATTTAGTTAAACTGTTAAACTGCAGGAATGTCTTAAAGACATAAAGACCTGGATGGCCGCTAACTTTCTGCTTCTTAATTCAGATCAAACTGAGGTTATTTTACTCGGCCCTGAAAATCTTAGAAATATGGTATCTAACCAGATTCTTACTCTGGATGGCATTACCTTGGCCTCCAGTAACACTGTGAGGAACCTTGGAGTCATTTTTGACCAGGACATGTCCTTCAACACACATATCAAACAAATATGTAAGACTGCTTTCTTCCATTTGCGCAACATCTCTAAAATTAGAAATATCTTGTCTCAGAGTGACGCTGAAAAACTAGTTCATGCATTTATTACTTCCAGGCTGGACTACTGTAATTCATTATTATCAGGAAGTCCTAAAAACTCCCTGAAAAGCCTTCAGCTAATCCAAAATGCTGCAGCAAGAGTCCTGACAGGGACTAGAAAGAGAGAGCAGATTTCTCCTGTTTTGGCTTCCCTTCATTGGCTCCCTGTTAAATCCAGAATTGAATTCAAAATCCTGCTCCTCACATACAAGGTCTTAAATAATCAGGCCCCATCTTATCTTAATGACCTTGTAGTACCATATCACCCTATTAGAGCACTTCGCTCTCACACTGCAGGCTTACTTGTTGTTCCTAGAGTATTTAAAAGTAGAATGGGAGGCAGAGCCTTCAGTTTTCAGGCCCCTCTTCTGTGGAACCAGCTTCCAGTTTGGATTCAGGAGACAGACACTATCTCTACTTTTAAGATTAGGCTTCAAACTTTCCTTTTTGCTAAAGCATATAGTTAGGGCTGGACCAGGTGACCCTGAATCCTCCCTTAGTTATGCTGCAATAGACGTAGGCTGCCGGGGATTCCCATGATGCATTGAGTTTTTCCTTTCCAGTCACCTTTCTCACTCACTATGTGTTAATAGACCTCTCTGTATTGAATCATATCTGTTATTAATCTCTGTCTCTCTTCCACAGCATGTCTTTATCCTGTCTTCCTTCTCTCACCCCAACCAATCACAGCAGATGGCCCCGCCCCTCCCTGGGCCTGGTTCTGCCGGAGGTTTCTTCCTGTTAAAAGGGAGTTTTTCCTTCCCACTGTCACCAAAGTGCTTGCTCATAGGGGGTCATATAAGTGTTGGGTTTTTCTCTGTATGTATCATTGTAGGGTCTGCCTTACAATATAAAGCGCCTTGAGGCTACTGTTGTTGTGATTTGGTGCTATATAAATAAAATTGAATGGAATTAAAATGAATACAACTATTCTCAGAAAATATTAAGACATTGTATTTTTCGTCATCAATTACTTCCACAAAAAAATTTTCAAGCTGTCTTCTGTTTTGTCTGCATTACAAAACAGCTTTAAGAAACCCTTTTAAGTATAACTGACAGTTTCAGTGACGTACTTACACGTCTACACCCTGTGATAAAGTGTGCTGCACCATATAAAGAGTCTCTAGCAACTAAATAGAATGGTTATTATTTGAGATAAATTTGCCCACAAGCTTAAAGAATATCAGCATGCATCAGCCCACTTGTCTCTTGTTTACTGATTCACAGTTAGACCACATCCTTTGAGCTCATGATAAAAATCACACTGGGTGATTTTAACATCTGATAAAAGACAGATGATAAGAAATGTTTTGCCTCAAAGTATTTTAATGACTTCGTTGAACTGGTAGATCTGAGTCACTTCTAATACCAAAAGTCCATACCTTGACTCTACAGATGTTGTAGTAGTCCATGTAGTTATGTTAGACGAGCTAGACAGGGTTGTAGAAGGTCTTTAACCATTCAGCAGGACCAGTGTCTGCTCTTTTGTGCCACGAGGGACAGGCTGAGCACTGCCCGAGCTGCCAAGTGACCTCCACACTGATATGAGTGTCTTTGACCAAACATTCATTACTAGGCTTGATGAGGGTGGCCTGAGGCCCCGGCGTCTAGTGGGCTTTGTCCTCACTGCTGGGCCCTGTGGAACAATATTGGCATTTGCATATAATATCAGAAATAGCACTGTGGCAGGGCGTGGGTTGTGGCACGACTGCGGGGAAGGTGGACACACCTGAGCTGCATCAGATCATCAGGCCTCACTCCATAAAAGAGTGAACTGGATCCTGAGTAGTGTTGATGTTGTGCATGTGTGGCTGGTAGCTTGAAATCTGCAGCCAAGAGTATTAGAGAGAACAGCAACTGTCATAAAGTGTGTTGAAAAGTCCGACAATGTGGTCGGGTCTGCCATGCATCTTTTGCAAGCACATCCACCTCTATTCAAGGTCACGTTTAAGTTTATTTATATAGAACTTAGAACTTTATTGTCATTGTGCAGTTTCTTACACAGGGAAATTAGGTAGCAAGACCACAGAGGTGCAAAAGTAGATTAGTATGTGTGAATGTGTATGAGTAAACTATATACACGGTGTATGAGTCACAGAAACCTTGTGTGGGTGTATAAAAGGGCAGTAATGTACACATTTTATAAGTGGTCAGAAATTTGTAAATAACTCATGAAAGAATAAAGTTACGTTGAAACCAAGCACACCATTGTTTTTCTTGTGACATTACCAATAAGTTTGATGTGTCACATGGCCCTCTTCCTATTGAAAAAACAAACGTTGTATCCAAGATGGCCGACTTCTACATGGCCACCATGGTCACCACCCATCTTGAGGAGTTTGCCCCCTCACATATACTAATGTGCCACAAACAGGACTTTAATATCACCAACCATTCCCATGTTCTTACGGTGTATCCATATAAATGGCCCACCCTGTAGTTACACCATTCTGTCAGACGCTGGACCTCATCTCCATAGGTGGTGTCACCATCGTCGGTGCTGAGCCCCATCACAGTGGTATCATCTGCAAATTTGATGATGATCTTGCAGGGATGCGAGGGGGTGCAGTCACTGGTGTAGATGGTGTATAGGAGAGGACTCAGCACACATCCCTGTGGTGAGCCAGTGCTGAGTGACAAGGTAGATGATCTCTGGTTGCCAATGTTGACTGACTGTGATCAGTCTGTGAGAAAGTTTTTGATCCATGCACATTTGGCGGGGGGGAAGTCCAAGTTTACCAGCTTGTCTATAAGAATGTCTGGGATGATGGTATTGAAAGCCGAGCACTCTCCCAGGTATTCCATCAGGGCCAGCAGCTTTCCTCTGATTTACTGCTCTGAACACACTGCAAAACTGATGTTCTTGGAGGCTAAATGTGTGAGGGCTGTGTTCAGAGGAGGCTATGGGCAGGGCGGTGTGCATGGTAAAGGTGTCTGCAGTTCTCTCAAAGCAGGCAAAGAAATGGTTAAGCTCCTCTGCTAATGAGATGTCCATATTATCTGTATTTGTCCCATTACCTTTGTAATTGGTAATGTGTTTCAGGCCTTCCCATACCTTTCTGGAGTTGTTATCAGAGAGGTGATCTGATAGCTTATTTGAAAAGTCCAGTTTTGCTGCTCTGATGCTTTGTTTAAGGTCTGCTGTTGCTCTGCTGTACATGTCCTGGTCCCCAGATTTGTATGCAGATTTACTTGCCTTTAACAATGCCCGAACTTTACTTGTCATCCAGGGTTTACGGTTGGGGTAGACCCAGACAGCTTTTCCATGGTGACAGTGTCCATGCAGTACATGATGTAACCCAGCCCTGTAGCTGTGTGAGTCTCTAGGTTTGAAGACACTCCACTCTGTAAGGGCAAAACAGTCCTGCAGCTGAAACCAGAGCTTCCTCAGAAAAGGTGTTAATTGGCCGTCCGATTGGGGTCTGGGATGCGGGGGCCTCACTGCTGCTGTGGAGCCGGGGCGGTCTGCCTGCCTCCACCCCGGGGGAAAGGGTAACATCTCCTGGGTCTAGGTGCCGTTTCCCCCTCTGGGGGCGAGGGTACCTGGACCTGGGGTATAGAGTATGTTTGGGGAGTGTGATTGTGTGTACAATGTCCATTTGTGTCTATCTTTACGTTGGGTGAGTACTGAGTATTTGTATATGTGTGCATGAGGGTGGGAATGCATGTTTGTGTCTGTGTGTGCCTGTTTGTCTGTGTCTATATGTCAGGTCGGGTCTTAGACTCCACCTCTCTGGGAACATCTCAGCCTCTCCGAGGTATGGAGGCCTGTCTCCCCTCACCACACTCCCTGCCGGTGGCTGATGCGGGTCGGTGGGTTGGTGGTTCTTGGTGTCCGGGGCTGGGCGCTCAGGTATGTACCAGCTCACTCCCGGTGGCTACTTGGTGGGGCCTGGCGCCTGTTGCTCGGTCAGGCCTCTTCCGGCTCGGTTCACTCTGGCACAGCTGGCTGCCGGCAGAGCCGGCGGGCACGCCAGTGCAGCCCCCTCTGGCTTCTGCTCCGTGGCTGCTGGGTGACCCCTCGTCTGGGACTCTCCTCAGCTCTTCCCAGGAGGGTGGCACGGATGCCCCTCTGGTGGTCCTCCTTGGGCTCTCGCACTCTGGGGCCTCTGGATGTCTGGAGCCTGGATCTCCTCCATGCCTGCTTCATGCCCTGGGGACGGGGCTATGGCCCTCTACACCCTCTAGCAGACCGTTACATGGGGAAACCTTTTGAATACAAGCGCGCTGATCCACACAGGTGTGCACACAGGTGTTCACTGTCCATAGACATAAACTACACCTTTCTTAGCTGCTACCTAAAAGCACATTGTGCGCTGACGGTCCTGTGTGCTGCACAACAACATTCAATATTTAGTATTTACTGCTGTTTACACTTAGCTAGATTAATGCAATGGTGTTGTGTTTATTATGTTGCTCTCTTTTTTTGCTTGTTTTCTCTTCTTTTTCTCTCAACAGGTGACCCAGGAGTTTGTTTTTTTTCTCTCTCTTTCTCTTTTTAAGTGCTCTTTCTCACTGTCCCTCTTCCCTTCTGTTTTTCTTTTCCTTCATCTTTCTTTCTCCCTTTCCTATCCCTCAGTCATGTCTGTCCCGTCTGTAACAACTGAAAATAAAATAAAATAAATAATAACAACAAAGGTCGATCAAATGGACCAATATGGCAAGGCCGTGATGATCCACTTGGTAACGTAAATCCATTGGGTATCCTTGTTGGCCTTCAGACAACAATTCTGACGGCTAAAGAACCAAATGGGACAGGCAAAAAAAAAAAAGGTGTTAATTATTCTGAGAAATTTTTCCTCAGTGTGGTGTATGCAGGTACAACAAGTAGGGAGAGGTGATCGGACATACTCAGGTGCGGGAGGGGAAAAGATCTGTAGGCTTGTCTGATATTTGAGTATACATGGTCCAAGGTGTTATTCCTCCTTGTGGGGCATTTCACATGTTGAACAAATTTAGGCAGTGTGGAGGTAAGCTCTCAGTTCTCACTCCTTCTTTATTCCTCTCCAACAACAACTGCACATATCGCGCCACAAAACACAGGAACACACTTCCTACTCACTGGGTGTGAGTGGAGCCCTCTAGTGGTCCACCACAGCAGCACAGTTCTTAAGAATGCTTTGTTGAAATGCCCTACGATGATGTGTCCTCCGTCTGGATATGTTTGTTACTGTTCAGATATTGAGTTGTGCAGGTAGGCAAGGGCTGAGCTAGCATTAGCGTCTAGAGGTATGTAGCCTGCAGTTATTTGTACTGCAGGCAGTTCTTTAGGCAAGTAGAAAGGTCCTCACACAACAGACATTGCCTTTATGTCCGGGAAGCAGAATGTGGTGATGATCTTAGTGTTTGTGCACCAGTTGTTATGAGTATAAATGCATTAACCTCCTCCTCTGATTTTCCCGGCTCTAGTCTTTCTTTCGCTGAGGTGCATTGTGCGACCTGCCAGCTTCTTTGCTGTCACACTGATGCCCGATTGATGTATAGAAAGAGAAATAGAACAGATAAAATACAAATAGTATAAATAAATAAATGAAGACAAAATATGAAATAGATGTGTGTGCAAAAGAGCTATGAGCTTAATATGCAAGGTGACCTGATGTGCAAAAATTATTATTACTGTTAAAATAGGTCCGCTGTTCAAGAGTCTGACGGCAGTGGGGAAGAAGGAGTTGTTGAGTCGGAGTGTTCTAGATTTCACACTTCTGAACCTTCGTCCCGAGGGCAGAAGTGTGAACAGTCCGTGTTGGGGGTGTGTGGGGTCTTTGAGGATGGAGGCAGGTCTCCTCTCGCTCTGCGATGATAGATGCTCTGCAGAGAGGGCAGCAGAGTTCTGATGATCTTCTCTGCAGTTGTTATCACTCTTTGCAGGCGTTTGCGGTCCATAGCAGTAGTGCAGCCGTACCATGCAGTGATGCAGCTGGTCAGTGTACTTTTCACAATGCAGCTGTAGGACCTGCTGAGGATCTTGGCTGACATACCAAATTTCCTCAGCTTCCTTAGGAAATACAGCCGCTGCTGAGCCTTCTTGACCAGCTGTGTGGTGTTCAGTGTCCAGGTGAGGTCCTCAGAGATGTAGACACTGCTCACCCTCTCCACTTCAAGGATAAACGGCGGCTGGTGAGGCCTCCTCTTCTTCCTTATGTCCACTCATGTCTTATCAGTGTTGAGGGTAAAAACTTATAAAAGACTTGCATAAGATGTGGCTTACTTCATATAGTGAATCATATAAGGCTTATATGATTTACTCATGAAAGTGGCCACTTTCTCATTACTTTCATATATTGTTTTAGTAAGTATCCAAAACATACAAGTTTCATTTATATCATTTTTCAAGGGATCTTATATCTGTTTTCACTCTTGTATGCTTTTCATACAAGTTTCACACAAGACAGATACAAACTTTATAAGATTTATATATATCTTTTCCATATGGGCAGACCGGCCACCACTCTCCTATACGCCGATTAAAAAAAAATGTGTCTTTAGTAACAATTTGGAATGTTTCCAAAAAGTTGATTCTGTTCATCTGGACGTAGCGTTTTGTGGGAGAAACGTTTCGTCACTCATCCAAGTGACTTCTTCAGTCTCAGCTGACTGCAGGTTTCCCCAAATCTTATAAACAGTACACTTACATGACTGAAACCAGCCCACTGAAGGAACAATGGGCTGGGAGGTCAGTTCCTTAATCTTAATTATGCAAATTCTCATGACCATTGATTAACAACCACTGACCAAAACCCACTGATCAAAACCCACTGATCAATGGCCATGAGTACCATTCACAGAGAGTTGGGGAATGGCTTCAATCACAGCATTGTAAGGTGGTGACAGATGTACCCTTAGGCCCCCTCCTCGATTCAGAGATGGTCTTTCCCTTTTCACGTAAATGGCCTCCTTGACTCCGCCCTCAAACCAGCGTTCCTCCCTGTCCAGGATGTGTACATCCTCATCATTGAAAGAGTGTCCACTGGCCTGTAGGTGTAAATAAGCTGCAGAGTCCTGGCCTGACGAGGTAGCTCTTCTGTGTTGTGCCATCCTCTTCACCAGAGGTTGTTTGGTTTCCCCGATGTATAAATCCTGGCAATCCTCCTGGCACTTAACAGCGTACACTATGTTACTCTGTTTGTGTCGGGGGACAGGAGACAAAAAGAACTCCACCCAGTCTGACCTCCACAGGGAGAGCAGTTTGAGAACAGAAAAAAACCGCACCTCAGCACAGAAAGCCCATAAATCGTCACACATTACACCACAGAAAAATATGTGACATGCAACGGGGGAGTGGGGGTCCTGCAGCTGGACTTTTCCCGGTGCTGAACACAGACCCACCTGATTTTTTTTTTTTTTTTTGCCTGTCCTGTTCTGTACTTTAGCAATGAGAATTGTTGACTGAAGGTCAGGAAAGATGCCCAGCAGATTTATTTTTTCAAGTAGAGAAAATATGCCAATGCCATATTTTTCCACTTGATTATCAAGATATAGATATATTATATATATCACTGTTTATTTATTTTATTTTAAGTTATTACAAATTGGACAGACAATTATACAGAAAGGGAGAAAGGGAACAGAGGGGAAGGGGGAACAGTAAAAGAAGATACTGAGAGAATCCGTTGGATCACCTGTTAAAAGAGAGAATATAGAAACAACAACCTAGATACATGTAAGTAACAGTAATTATTAAATATTGAATGTTATTGAGCAGCACGCAGGACCGACAGTGCACAATATGCTTTAAGGTAGCAGCCAAAGAAGATATAGTTTGTGTGTGCGTGAGCGCGCTTAAGTTCAAAAGATTTCTCCATGTAACAGTGTGCTAGAGGGTGTGGGGAGCCATAGCCCTCCCCCCCCCCCAGAGCATGAAGCGGGCGCGGAGGAGACCCGGGCCTGGACATCCAAAGGCCCCCCCAGAAAGTGAAAGCCCAAGGAGGACCACCGGAGAGGCAACCACGCCACCCTCCCGGAAAGAGCTGAGGAGAGCCCCAGACATGGTGTCACCCAGCAACCATGGTGCAGAAGCCACAGAGGGCCGCAGTGACGAGCCCACAAGCCCTGCAGGCAGGCAGCTGCACCAGAGTGGACCGAGCCACGGTCCCAGAGGAAGTAGGAAGATAGGGCAGGGGGTCAGAGTCACTTGTAATCTGGGAGAATTGTTGTTCCAGTCTCAGCCTTGGCCTTGGCTTCTAGCTGGTAACGGGGAGGCCGGATGAAGATAGTGGTTGTTTGGGTTTGGTTTAGGGCGAAAAACTGCATTCCAGTTTCGCAGTTGATCTAATGTCTATCACTGGTCCCAGGTCTATAAATTTCCTGCGAGCTTCTCCATGATTTTACCCTTATTGTGTTCAATAAACACAGTCTGAGTATTCGTGGCTCTACCCACCACATCAATCATGCCGGCCAGACGTGGGAATTTGAGCAGCTGTAACCACTTTCATTAGTCGCCGATAAGCCAGAGCTGTGCCAGCTCCAATCAGCAAGAATAGGTAGATGTCTTCAAGGTCCTCCATTGAGAGTGTTGCCAGGCACACGACACGCCACTTCTCACAGCTGTCCATCGTGTATCCAGCCACAAACGTCCCTGCAGGATAAACAGGCTAGAAGAATATATATGATACCTATTTGGGGGGGGGGGGGGGGGGGGGTGAGGGGTGGGGGTGTGGGGTGGGGGGTGAGGGGTCAGAGGTCAGGGGAGGGGGGTTTTGCCTGGGGGCATTGCCCCCCACACCCCCTTTGCCGAGCTTAAAAACTGACATCTTGTGCACGTACGAGCACGCGCGCATGCACTCTCATGTACGCGCTTTCAGTCTTCCGAAAAGGGACACTTCCTGCGGTCCCACTGCGCATGCTCTGTCTCCTCCTACTGGGCGTGTTTTAAAGAAAATAGCTATATATTGGAGCAAAAAGGGTTAGGGTTTTATACTGTTTTCATGGGATACCCACCGCACTTTCAGCAACAATTTCCACCTCCAACTATGGCCTTCACATCAGACATCCGAGCTGCCTCTGACACTCTAGGTATGTCTGCAGATATCCGATCTTCAGCACTCCATCAAGAGTCTACAGAGACTGATTTTAATTTTGCGTTTAGAGGTGTGTGCGGGTATGTTTATTCAATTAAATATAGTGATGGAAAAGTGACCCTGTGTGTAGATTCTGGTGAGGGGGAGAATTGGGGAGTTAGTGGGACACACTCTATGTCTATCAAAAACTGGAAACTGTTTCGCTCAGTCGTTTGCCCAGACCTGGATCAACCGGGGTTCCCGGAGATGCTTTATGTTTCACAATGGGTCAGTCCAACAGGTCCTGAACTCTACCGTGTAGAAGCGGACCGTTTCAATCGTCCTGGCGACGACTTCATTTTTCTTAGTGTGTGTGAAGACAGGGAGGGTGTAATTGCGGACCGGGGCCTTGAAAACTGGAGGTTGAACCCATACCCCCTCACCCTTGAAGAACGTTTATCATGGTTTAAGGATTTGTTTTTTATTCAGTGGTCAGACTGGAGAGCACTGCAGCGGGTGTTTAATGAGGTCGATAAGACTATCAAGAGAGACAAGGTCAACTCTTCTTATGAGAATATTAGGAAGCGTCTTGTATACGATCAGCTCGCACATGGCCCGAAGATTGGTTTACCTTCTGCCATGTTCAGGCCAAAAATCATCAAAAACCCTGAGGACTGAAAAAAGAAAAAAGAAAAAAAAACAAAAAAACAAATGGTAGGTTGTCTATGTGTGAGAGCCAATGGTATTATACCCGATATTTTTAAAAATGCAATGTATGGATTTCTTTTACAGACAACATCTGCCGTATTGTGGACCGCTCAGAGTCTCCCCCTCCAGCACTGCTAATCCAGACCCCACCGACTCCTCCCCCCTCTCCAGGATGCTCACAGGACTTTGTAGGATCACACCCGTCTGAGGAAACGGAAATCAACATTAAACTCGCAACCTTCCACCTGCTGTCGATGGCACTGAATGAGTATGTGCAGGAGATATGTTATGGATGTCAATCCGGTCACCCCAGCCAGCTACAGCACAGCTGCTTGTTTGAATTGCCTGTGTTTTTCTTCGAGACCTACTATGATGAGGTGATGGAAAAGCTCCGGACACCTCGATTCATCCCAGCCATCCGTCTGTTTGTATCCTCATACACCGTCTGCGAGACTAAAGAAAAAATCATCAGTACTGCAGAGCGTCTTCTGTGTGAACTGAGACCAGTGCCGCACATTGTATGCACCATTGATGAGAATGTTAGATACCTGCTAGACACCAATCATCAAACCCGCGGTGTTAAATCAGCGCTGCTCCACATGATTGGAAACTACTGGTCTGGGAGACACAAGATTTAATGTACATTTGTTATAAAAAAAAAAACCTTACTGTGCACTACACAGAAAATTAAATAAAAACGTATGTTAACACTTTTTTCTGGTCATTTGTATTTGTGTTTTGGTCAAAGTGATTATGGAAAACACGCTGAGAAAAATATATCATAACCCCGCACACCCAGGGGGTTTAGGAAGTGTAAAGAAGCTTCATATTGCAGTCAGTGAGGCAACAGGGTTAAAGCCATCATTACCTGATGTGGAGCGTTTTTTAAAAGGAGATGACACATATACTCTTCATAAACCTGCAAGGATACATTTCCCCAGAAATAGAGTTTTGGTTAACGGGATTGACAAACAGTTTCAAGCTGATTTGGTTGACATGCGTGAATATTCTGCTGATAATGATAATGTTAGGTACTTACTGACATGCATAGATGTGTTTTCTAAGTATGCATGGGTTAGGTGCCTTGAAACCAAGACAGGACAGGCTGTTGCTGAAGCTTTTGGTGATATTCTGAGAGAGGGCCGTGTGCCTGATAAACTCCAAACAGATTTAGGGAAGGAATTTTATAATAAACATTTTAAAAAACTAATGGAGCAGTATAACATCACACATTTTTCAACCTTTAGTGAAATGAAATCATGTGTGGTAGAGCGTTTTAACTGCACCTTAAAGGGGAAAATGTGGAAATACTTAACATCAGTTAACTCGCAAAGATATGTTAATGTGATCCAAGATCTTGTGCAGGCCTATAACATGTCTTATCACAGCTCTATCAAAATGACCCCCGCCGAGGTGTGTAAAGATAATGAGAAAACAGTCTTTAACACCCTGTACAAAATGAAACCCCAAAAACCGGTGGCTTTTAAATTTAATGTGGGCGATACAGTGAGAATATCTAAACTACGCGGTATATTCCGAAAGGGCTACCATCAGACCTACACAGATGAGTTCTTTACCATAAAGGAGCGTTTAGGAAGAGACCCTCCCGTATACAAAATAGAGGATCTCGCAGGAGCTGCAGTGAAAGGTGTATTTTACGAACCTGAGATACAGCAGGTGACTATTGACAAAAACAAAAGTTTTAAAATAGAGAAAATACTTGACAGAAAAAAAGAGGGCCGGAAAAAGTTAGCGCTGGTCAAATGGCTCGGCTGGCCTTCTCAATTTAATTCATGGATCCCTGAAAAAGACATCATTGATGTGTGATTAACAGAGACACCACACCTCTGCATACTTTCATTCTGCATCAGTCAAAGACTGAGGAAGGAGGAAAATGGATAAAACAAACAACAACAACGCAGGTTTTTATGTGAGCCTCTTCTCGAATGCTTCAGCACATGTTTATCCAGGCAATAAGATATCTAATTTTAGAACAAAGCTAGCAAAACCTATTGTTTTAAATGAACCATATGAGGTCGGTGTTATAGAATTTCAATACCCAAGACTATGGTTGTCTTTTCCACAATCAGATTCGCGAGTGGAAATTTATGACCCAGTCAAAGATGGAGCATTGTCCATAACCACGATTGAACTGTCTGTAGGGCATTATACATCTGTGCCGCAGATAATAAAAGAATTAAATTTTAAATGTCAGCAACATCAATCCACTAGCGACATTAAAACACAATACAGTGAAGTTAGTAACTACGTTAGTGTTATGGGCCCTACGGGCACACTTCTTACATTTAAAGGGAGACTGGCAGAAATCTTAGGATTCAAATCAGAAGAACCATTTGTACTTCATCATAAAATCACATATGCACCAAATCCTGCAGACATATACGGCGGAAAATATAACATTTTTATTTATGCAGATATCGTTGATTACCAACTTGTGGGTGACGCCCATGCGCGGCTATTAAGAGCAATAAATATAACAGACGATCACCGTCGGGTAGCCATTCTTCAATTTGACAGTCCACACTACACACCAGTCTCGAAATCCTTAATCGACGATATAGAAATTGATTTGAAAGACGACCAAAATCGACACATACCCTTTTTATACGGGAAGGTGTTTGTCAAGCTCCACTTCCGACCCATAAGACACCATTTTTAAAAAATAAGGATGTCTGGCTACAAAACAGATGAAACAAAATATGTAAGATATTATTTAAATCAGGCTGGTGGCGAGTTGAATGGTTATATCGGGACTAGCACACAATATGGCGCAGGTCTGGGGGGATTGTTCCGTAGTCTGTTTAGATTTGCTGTACCGTTGTTTAAAAAAGGAGTCAACATCGTTAAACCGCACCTTAAAACAGCAGCATCCGGTATAGTGTCTGATGTCATATCCAACATAACCAAGCCAGCATCTACTAAGCAGGATGGCAACGGATTGTATGTGTATACACCCAAACCTTCTAAGACCCCTCCCACTACACGCATGCGTGATACACCGCCGTCTAAAAAGTCTAAAACGACAAAGTCTGCCAGGAAATCCACCAAACGGAGACAACCGCGCGGAGTGAAAAGACCCAGAACCAGTCGCTCAAAAACTACAGCATTTGACATATTCTAAATGGCTCTGTTACACAACCAATCGGGAGAATGTCTAAAAACAGAGCTCGATCTTTTTACCGTCCCATACACACAGACGTCCATAGAGAAAACTACGTTTATTGAAATTCCGCCAGTTTCTGCAATCACAGACGGAGGTCCGATCGAGTTTTACATCTCATCTTCCGGAGAGGATTACCTGGATCTAAACGATTCCTATATCTACACGCGAGTAAGAATCACAAATGCCGATGGCACAAACTTAGCCAGGGATGCAAACGTGGGACTTGTTAATTATCCGGGTTGCACCTTATTTAGTCAGGTAGATGTAAATTTGGGGGATCGTTTGATTAGCCAATCATCCAACACCTATCCGTACAGAGGCATAATAGAATGTCTTATCAATTATAATAAGGAGACTTTGGATACACAGTTCAGCACCACTTTATTCTGCAAAGACACTGCCTCGCACATGAATGATACATCTATAGAAGGGGAGAACCAAGGTCTGGCCACCAGAGGTAGTTACACAGCGAATAGCAGTATTGTTGAATTGATTGCTCCGGTACACGCAGACCTGTTTTTTCAAGAAAAATTATTACTTAATGGAATTGATCTGTCGCTGAAATTTGTGCGCTCTAAAGACGAATTTGCTCTCATGACTGGAGGTAACACAGCCTATAAAGTTAAAATTGTATCTGCTAGTTTGTTTGTAAAAAAGGTGAGTATCTCACCAAGTGTCAGGCTGGCACATGGCAAGGCACTGCATCATGCAAATGCAAAATACGCTGTAGACAGAGTTTCTTTAAAGACTTTCTCCATACCTGCTGGGGCAAGAATATCAACTAATGACAATTTATTTATGGGCAGGTTGCCTAAATTTGTCATCATTGCATTCGTGGATAATGAAGCTTATACTGGCTCGTTCACACGCAATCCCTTTAATTTTGAGAACTGTGATATAGAATTCATGTGTTTATACGCTGATGGACAGTCATATCCGGCCAAACCATTCCAGCCAAATTTTCAGAGGAAACACTATACCAGAGAATTCTATCAGCTGATACAAACCACTGGAAGACATTTAAAGGATAGGGGGCTATCGATAACCCGTGAGGACTTTGGTAATGGCTACACATTATTCTGTTTCAATCTGGAAGCTGATGAAGGAAATTCAGGGAATGTATCGCTAGTTAAAACAGGGAATGTGAGGCTGGAAACCCGTTTCAGAAATCCGCTACCCCGAACAATGAACCTGGTGTGTTACTCTGTATTTGATTCAGTCATCGAAATATCTAATATGAGACAAGTGTTGCTGGACTACTACTAAAGATTCAAGATGAATACAATAGAACTAACCAGCATTGTTAAAAGGATTAGTAACAGGACTCATCTTCTAGGAGTCTTAGCATGTGACCAGCTGCCGACAAAGTCCATTAGATATCCGTGCATGGGCATTGTGAATACAGATCCATCAGACTTACCTGGGAAGCACTGGTTGGCGTTCTATATCACAAAAGACAAGCAAGGGTACTTTTTTGACAGCTTCGGCAACTCACCTGATAAGTTTTCACCCGAGATAAAACTTTTTCTTTTAAAAAACACCGTTCGGATATTGTATTCTGGGAGACAGGTTCAGAATGACTTTTCGGTAACCTGTGGACAACACTGTGTGTTTTTTCTATATCATGTACAAAAAGGTGTGTCTTATTCAAGACTAATTAATATGTACAGTGATAACCTTGTTTGTAACGATGCAATGGTATGTCATTTTGTTAACAAAATAAGACCTGTTTCTGTATGTTTTCAAAATAACTTTGACTGTGTGCAGTGTGGATACTGATTCAAGTAACAAATAATAAAAGATAACAGAAGAGAATATCGTTTCGTCTGATATTTATTTTCACCTAATTGTTAAAAAACATTATTTAGTAATACAATCTTTAAACATCAGAATAGAGTTTTTAAAAAAAAAAAAAAGTAGTAAAAGAAAAACATTATTTAGTAATACAATCTTTAAACATCAGAATAGAGTTTAAAAAAAAAGTAGTAAAAGGGTAAACTAACATCTGTTTAACAATATACGCATAAGAAAAAAAAAACACAATTCAAAGTAGTAAATAAAAAGGGAAACTGTCAAACCATTTAACAATACACACATAAGTAAAAACACAATTCATAGTAGTAAATAGAAAATGTAAAACTGTCTACCATTTAACAACACACGCATAAGTAAAAAAAAAAAAAAAAAACACAATTCAAAGTAGTAAATAAAAAAGGGAAAACAAATGCATGATATTAAATTTGTTAAAAATCTATCCATCCGCTTCTACTCTGCCTTGATTTTTTATGTGTGGCAAATAAGCTCTGATCACTCAGTGATCGCCTCTTGTCTGTTTTGTGCAAACCATTTGTTTCAACACTAGGGTCTCCAGTGTCACCTTTATATTGGCTAATAGTCCTCCTCACCTCAGTATTAGGAAAAGCAGACAGAGGAACATTTAAGCGGGCAAGTGTTTTTAAAAATGTCGACCACCCTGCAGGCCATGAAACATCTGTTGCTCTACGTGTTGCTGTTGCACTTTTGATCAAATCATAGAGATGCGAACCTCTGATTATTCGGTTGTCAATAATAATTTCACCCCTGTCATTCCAAGAAACTCCCGACGCACGCGTGAGCGCTGTTAAAATAAGCTCTGCATTTTTTCTGCTCCTTTTTGTCATATAGGACAAAATCTCACCCGCAAACATGTCTTTTTCTCTGTCGCCGCCAACACTGCTTTGGTGGTCAGATGCAACCTGACCGGCTTCAGAAGGCAGAGATAGTGTTATCACATTTTTTTCACTCATGCCTTGTTTCACAAGTGAAAGGTATCTCTGAAGAATGGCAGAATACTTTTTAGCCTTCTCATACACATCCAAATCTGGCAACTGCAGCACTTCAACCATAGCTTTGTCTAGCTCGTTTTGCGCTACATGCCTGACGGAGCCTGTATGTTGTTGCTGCTGTTGGTTCAACACGTCCAACTGATGCTGCGGGACCAAAAACATTTTCTGTGTGTGTTCCATTTTCACCTATTTGCTATAAGACTGGTGATGAAGGGTATAGCAGCCCCTAATAACGGTAGCAAAAATCCTCCAGATTGGTTGATGGATCTTCTCTTTTTCAAAATTTTGACCTTTTTGTCTGCAACCAGTCTGATTACTTTTTTTTTCTTTTTTAGCTGTCTGTACTGTTGATCAGTCAGCGGGATAACACCTTTCAAAACATTGAGCGATATTTCACACAGAGCGTTAATAAAATCCATGCTTGCATTACAAATAATATTCCTCCGTACGCTGGGTGGGGATTTATACAACAACTCCAACAGTGCAATGTTTCTCTGCATCCGTGAATACGACATCCTTTTTTTTTTACCGCTTTAGCCGTTTTTTGGGGATATAAACAACTTGACGATCCGACAATAAATTGGTTCTGAGTCTTAAATAATCAGGCGTCTTAGATTTATAGTCGATTAGAAGATACCCATATGGGGCGGATGTGGCATCATTAAAAGCTTCTAAGAAGTATTTTGTATTACCCGGAAACATCTGTCTACCTAAAACTGAAATTTGATATTTATCTCTAGGGTTGTTAAACAGAATTAAATAATTAGTGTTCAACGAAATTGTTCTACTGGATTTTCCTTGCATAAACAAATTCTGAACTAAATACATGCAGCTCAAGTTCCTATGATGAACGTATTGTGTGAACACATTTTGAACTTCTATGCTGTTAGACGCAGTATTCATCACATCGTCAATAATGAGCAAGTTGTTCTTATCCGGAGGTAAAAGGACATCGTCACTCAGAGACTCCGGTATACCATTCACAAAGGTGATTTTTCTTATCTGAAGAAGTTGGTTGTATAAAGGTTGCCAGCAGGAGTAGATGTAAACAATATTGTCAATTTTGGTTGAAATAATAGTAGATGCTTTTTCAATGATGCTTTTGACAAAGAAAGTCTTTCCACAATTACTCGGTCCGCTAATAACTAAACTAAAAGGGTGCTGTAGCCTCCCATCAAAGGGGTGATCCTGATCAGTATCCATAAGGGAGTGTTGTATAGTCAGACAACACCCTTCTCTTGTTATAGACCACCTGAACCTTTTTTACAACTGTTTCATTCCTGAGATGAAACCTCTTCTTATTGCGTTTGATGGTGTCAGACTCTGCAACTAAATGCACATCCCTGTCGGCCACAAATGCCTTGACTAAGCCTTTCAATGATTCATGGGTAACAACTTTAGAATTAACATCATTTAGTGTTACACCTTTACACTTAACCTGAGTCTTGCCCTGTTTTGTGTAATAAGCATAGCATTTTGGACCTCCAGAGACAAACTCAGTAATGTGATCATCCTCTCCAGATCCGCCATCATTGAGCTCATCAGTCAGCTCACCGAGGTATGGTCCTAAAGGGGGTACCCACTCCCCGGGATGAGAGGTGAAGATAACTGAATCTGTGTCACAGTAAAGAATGCGTTCCTGCAGCTTGTCTAACAAGTCATACAGAGTGAGCCTCGCATAGGCCGTAGTCATAGCACCGACAAAGACATTCACATCCTTCACCCGCGACCCTCTACCATCAGCATGACACCACTGAACCATTGCAACATCATCAGAGATGAAACAAAACTGCCGTACGTCATAATGGTCACTGAACATCAGCTGTGTGAATCTGGCAGGGTCTGTAATTAGCTCGCAAGAGGGCATATTTGTTCGCATGCAGAATCGTCCCCACAGAGAGTTCAGAAGCAATTTATTGCAACTTCTGATTGCTTTGTTAACACAAATCTTAGCAGGGTCTAGTCTGATGCCTTCTCTCTCATAATAGTCTTGAACAAACTTCTGCTGCTCCTCAGCAGTTTTGACATTTTTCGGGTATCCAGATGCCTGCTGCTTGAATTTCAAAAATGTTTTGACATACGGTTTAAACAGTGTGTCAGTCTTATTAGGGAAGTGCCAAACTTCAGTGATGCACACAATCTCATACCCTTTTTCAATAGCCTTTTCGAGCTCAAAGGAAACCCAAGTACCTGACAGCTGTCTCTCACTCTCAGCATGCACACAATCACTGTGCTGGCGCTGCTCTTCAGCACATGTTCTACAGAGAGGAAACATCAGCTTATTGTGGCACTTGTAGGGCAGAACAGGATGAAATAGACCCCTTGGAGGAAGCACTGTGCACTTAACAAACCCGAAATAATTTTCGACTCTGTCAAAATCATTGTATATGATCTGAGGGTGCCCTACTGGATAATCTTTTGTGCACTGAACAGTGGGGTAAAGACTTGTAAAATCATAGTATCTGATCTTTTCAGCTCCACCATCATCGACCTTGTGGTACAGTTTCATCGCATTAGTCCTACCCCCAAACAATGCATCTCTTGGGTCCAGAGGTTCAGGCTTTTTGTATTTGCACATAAAGTCCTTGACTGCCTGATCAGTCGACTTTAATGATGACCAATCACACCCCCACATGACCACAACATTAAGACCGTAATGCATTCTTAGAGCATTCACCTTCTCACAACTTGCATGATACAACTCGCCATATGACAGTTTGGCGGCTGGGTTAACATCACTCTCTGGGTAGCAGCGGAGACAGCCGTGATAGAAGCACCCAAAGAATTCATATGCAGTTTTGCTGGAAGCATCAAATCCATCCAAAAAATAAGGCCCAACTTTTTGTTCACCGCCTCTAAGAGCATGCTTGATAACAATGTTTTGTCTGCAAGCTTCATATTGAAGCCATTCAAGAGACACGTCTGAAAATGTCTTATTCTGATCAACATAGGCACCATGATGAGTCAATGCCAGGGTGTCTTTTGGAAGAAACAAGGTTTTGAAAATCCCCATGCAGTATGATGCCAGTGTGGCGTGTGAAAATGGATCAATCTGCGTGCACTCCATTAAGGTCTCGCAGTATATTTTACAAGCCATTCTCAACACTTCGACATCATTAATACAGTACTTTCGCATTTCAGCCTGCAAATCAAATGGTTTCTCGCAGACAGAGTTGTACCATGTCATAAATTTCTCCTTTTCACATTCAGTCATTTTTTCATACCCGTAAAAAGACGGGACAGGATAAGGACCTACATAGAATTCGTTTGCCCTTGTGTTAAATGTGTGTGGGAAGAAGCCTTTTTCAAGGTCCTCGAATCCTAAGGCAGAAGGTGTTTTGGACAAACGCATGGGCAGAAAGCTAAATGAGTCAATCCATCTCTGATCATAGGATTTGTCATACATTAGAACGACTCGACTCCCTCTCATTGTTACACCCGGAGCAATACCTTGTTTAACGAGGTATTCTAGGAGAATATAGATATCGAACCCAGAAGAGTTGTGAGCTATAAATGTATATCCGCGGAATTTAGGCCTTCTGTAGTGCCCAACGAATGTAGCCACACAATTTAATGTGTTGAAACAGAATTTTTTCCCATGCATATCCATTGCACACACAAAAATGGCCTCATGCTTTCCGTCATGATATCGGGTCTCAAAATCATATATTATGTATTTTTCATCAGGTTTTTTCATTTCAGTAGGCTGAATAAAACACTCGTGATTCATGCTGCTGGCTACCATGCGTTCTCCACATAGTGTACATACACTTGGGACGCATTTGTGTTCTGATTTGTCTGACTTCCTGTATACCGTGCCGCATGTTTCACAGTATTTCATATGATCACACGGTATTAGTTTATGCACCGGTTCTACTAGTTTGTGCTGTTGGTAACAATGCTGTGACTTGCAGATACGTTTACAGTCTGCACATTTCACAGTCTGTGACGGATAGTTTTGACACAGTGTAAAACATACATTGCATCTGAATTTACATGCGTGGTGCAGTGGAGTCTGGTATGTGCTATAACAATAATTACAAAAATAGCCAGCACCAAAAAACCCTGTTGTGCTTTCAATGACATAATAATGACCGTCATGTAAATACATATATATGGTTTGAGGGTGCGGTGTGTCATGTGTTTTGAAACACTGTAGCTGTTTTCGCCCTGCAGTATGGTGGAATATAACGATTTTAACATTTAGCTGTTTTTCAAAACTGCTGACATTGGCGAAAGAAACCTGCTGCCTGGGGTCGAGCCCTGCATCAATGTGTATCTGCTTTGCGCAGAGTAGTTTCTCATCCTCAGACACTTCAGCGTTGAGAGCATGTGCCAAGCACAGACAAAAACACAGGTTGTTATTGCTATTTTGAGGATTATACAAATGTCTCCCTTTTTTTAGCAAGATGTCATCATAAGCCACTTTCCCTAATCTCAAACGAACACCGCCGCTCCTGTTATGAGCAACTGTGGCGATAAATTCAAGTTCGTCTGATGCTATAGACTCGTCATTGCTTTGAAGCACCTGCATGATTTCCTCAAGGAATAAATCTGTATTATAATCATCATCTGATTGTAACACACACTGCACATCACTGGCTAGGGATGGTCCTCGTAACACAACATTCAACATGCTGCCTGATGGGGCATCTTGTAGGGCTTGGTCAATTAAATTACCTAAACTCTCTCGCACCCTGCCGGGAACCTGTTGCAGATTATCTAGACCGATCTCTCTAAAATCAAGACGCTGGCGCAGTTCTCTGGAATTAAAATGAGGCATGTCCCTACTCCTAACCCCACCGCTAGCATCACCACCACCGCCACCAATCTGCACAGTGCCACTTTCATGCGTATTATCTAATACATCAACAGCTGCATCAAAATCATCGCTAGGAGAAGGCGGATGCTCATGAGTGTCAAAATGGTCAACAGAGGGCCCGACATCAAGACTACCAACTACATCAGAATGCGCAGTAAGAGGCGATATGAGATCATCAAATGTCAACGTTTCAATTTGACCAACGGAGGGCTGAGCAATAAGACTTTCACATGCATCAGAATGCGCAGTAGGTGACAATGGAAGGTCACCATCAACACTGTCAATTGCTTGATACCAAAGTGCAGATTGTGAAAGAAGCTCATCAATGTCAAAATGCCCTGCAGAAGGTGTAGCATCAATATCACCAATTTCATCAAACCATTCTGTAGAGGATTGTGTGTGATTGCATTCACCACCGTCATCACCCACATTATTAGCATTGGCAACATGAGAATTAACAGCTACAGATGTAGTGCAAACAGAAGCAGAAACAGCAGAGTTAGTTCGGGATTCATGTGTCTGACAAAGCGCTTTTAATCTAGTAGTCAGATCGGCACATCTGGTTCTAAAACTGCTAATGTCGAATTGATCGCTATTCCTTAGACTACTCTCTGAAGGAATATTACCAGACGCAATGCTTCTAATGACAACAGCAGCGGTAGAGACAACAGAGTTAGTTGTGGGTGCAGAGATCCTACAAAGGTCTTTTAATCTGTCTGTCAGCTCAGCACACCTGATTCTAAAACTGCTAATGTCGAATTGATCGCTATTCCTTGGACTGCTCTCTGAAGGACTACCACCAGACTGAGCGCATCCATCACTGTTCTTGAATATTTTATTGGGTGGTTCTGAAGACATTTTTTTTTTTCTCTTAATTTGCAGTTGCTAAGGTGATTGTTGATTCTGATACCTGTAATAAGAGCTCTGCAATGCTTATGTCAATTTCTTTTACCCTAAAAACAATCCCCTCAATTTCTTGTATTTTGCTCAGGATTAGATCCAGTTTTTGCCTGTCTTGATGAAGAAGGGAATGGAACTGCTCTAATTTTTGCTGATGTTCCTGGAAAAAGGTTTGGAGTCGGTCTAATTTTTGCTGATGTTCCTGGAAAAAGGTTTGGAGTCGGTCTAACTTTTGATCTATTTTTTGGTGATGTTCCTGGAAAAAGGTTTGGAGTCGATCTAACTTTTGATCTGTTTCTTTCTGCTGATTGAGAAATTGTTCAAAGTATTTTTGTTGTTCGAGCTGATGCTGAATAAACACACGATCACCGATGGCAAATGAATTCATACAAGCATTATAGGCTTCAAGCATGTCAGTATCTGAGATTTCTGCATGAGTTATTTCTACACCCGGATTTGTAGCCTGTCTGAGACATGTAGGAATAGTAGGCAGAACATCATTTGAAGAAGAAGAATGAGGTGTCTCACCGGTGGGTGTACTTGTATGCCCCCTTCCCAACACCGCATTAAAAAGCAGGTTGTGTGTGTCTCTGTCTACCCTTGCGCTGAACTTGTTGATGCCGGCATTTCTTGAGAAAATCGGCTGGTTGGATCCATGATTTGCTGAGTAAGGAGTGGCTGTGTCCCAGTCCTCTGACCAGTGGATATTCGCTATGTTATCCGAGAAAGGTGGTTGACTGCTAAACCTGGAGAAAAGGATTAAAATATATATATATATATATATGTATTATACACCCGAATTATAAATTGATAGTTATTTTAAATTATGTGTATTGTTAGGCTTTTTATATTTACCAGATGTTCTCGTACTCTGACGTATGGGAATTATCAAGAGGCCTCTCCTGGTTTTGGGCTGGGGGCAGCGTATCAGGGGAGTTAATCCAAACACCACCTACAATCAAACTTTTGGTTTACAAAAAGAAAAAAACGCTTTTTTTGAATAATAATAATAATAATAATAATAATAGTATGGGAAAACTAAGCATGGAAACAAACAAACAAAAATGCAAGACTTACTGGGGTCCATGTGTGATGTCTTTTGCAGCGATTTGTTGGTTTGCAAAAGAGTCGCGTTGCTGGTGTTGAAAGTAAGAGAAATTCCCACTAGGCTACCCCGGGTTTTTAAAAAGTCAGTTTTGGGGGCGGGGATGCGCAAGAAAAAAAAAAAAAACGTAAGCAGAACCCGGCCAATAAAGTTGCAGTGTAGAACAGATGGGATGAAACTATGTTAAAAAGTTTCTCCTGAGCCAGATAGCTTGAATTGCGAATTAACTCATTTAAAAAAAAGAAAAGAAAAAAGATAACTACCAACTGATAAACCAAAATACACAGAGCATAATAACCACTAATTAAATAATGCGTTGCGCATCTGTGTTTTAAAGAATGTCTGGAAAGCCCTCGTGTATTTTTGTTTTAATTATTTTAAAGACATGCATATGTTTAATGCGGTTTTGTTCCCACCTCCAATAAACATCGCACAGAGCAGAAGGGAGCAAAATGAAGAGAGACCGTGCTGAATTTAAAAAAAATATTTAATGAAAGGGATAAAAGTTTGGTGTCTCTCCACACCCTTATTCGCTATTTCTTGAGATAAACGGCGTTTTAAAGTCTGAAACATCCAACTAACTAACTACTAACTGTAGAAAATCTGTGCAGAGTTCAGCCAATAAAGTTGCAGTGTAGAACAGATGGGATGAAACTATGTTAAAAAGTTTCTCCTGTGTCAGATAGCATGAATTGTGAAGTAACTCATTTAAAAAAAAAGAAAGAAAAAAAGTAAGTCTTTCCCTGGTTTTAGAATGAAAGAAAAAAGATAACTACCATGTGATAAACCACAATACACAGAGCATAATAACCACTAATTAAATAATGCGTTGCGCATCTGTGTTTTAAAGAATGTCTGGAAAGCCCTCGCGTATTTTTGTTTTAAATATTTTAAAGACATGCATATGTTTAATGCGGTTTTGTTCCACATCCAATAAACATCGCACAGAGCAGCCGGGAGCAAAATGAAGAGAGGCCGTGCCAAATTTAAAGAAAAAAAAAAAAAACCTTTCAAAAAGAAAATTATTTAATGAAAGGGATAAAAGTTTGGTCTCTCTCCACATCCTTATTCACCATTTCTTGAGATAAACGGCGTCTTAAAGTCTGAAACAGTCAACAATGAGTTGATAGAAACAATGCAAGGTTGGGGAGTCGCTTAACTAACTGTAGAAAATCTGATTATAAAACACACTGCCGTTTCAGCTTGATTTTCTGACAACAAAAGTCTTTCTATAGAATAAAAGACAAAGTCATTCCTGTTTGTGTAAATTTACCGTGAAAAAGCCCGAAATGCCTACAGCGGTTGATGAACCTTTAATTAAAAAACACCCTGCTAGGAGGAGACAGAGCATGCGCAGTGGGACCGCAGGAAGTGTCCCTTTTCGGAAGACTGAAAGCGCGTACATGAGAGTGCATGCGCGCGTGCTCGTACGTGCACAAGATGTCAGTTTTTAAGCTCGGCAAAGGGGGTGTGGGGGGCAATGCCCCCAGGCAAAACCCCCCTCCCCTGACCTCTGACCCCTCACCCCCCACCCCACACCCCCACCCCTCACCCCCCCCCCCCCCAAATAGGTATCATATATATTCTTCTCAGGCTTCCCCAAGCCCAGGCTTCTTGTCAAGAAGAGGGTGTCAATTGCATTGAGCGACCAGTTGATCAAATCCGTAATTCTCTGGCTCAATTAAGGATTTAACAGGGAACCAATGAAGGGAAGCCAATACAGGAGAAATCTGCTCTCTCTTTCTAGTCCCTGTCAGGACTCTTGCTGCAGCATTTTGGATAAACTGAAGGCTTTTCAGGGAGTTTTTAGGACATCCTGATAACAATGAATTACAGTAGTCCAGCCTGCAAGTAATAAATGCATGAACTAGTTTTTCAGCGTCACTCTGAGACAGGATATTTCTAATTCTAGAGATGTTGCACAAATGGAAGAAAGCAGTCTTACATATTTGTTTAATATGTGCGTTGAAGGACATGTCCTGGTCAAAAATGACTCCAAGGTTCCTCACAGTGTTACTGGAGGCCAAGGTAATGCCATCCAGAGTAAGAATCTGGTTAGATACCATATTTCTAAGATTTTCAGGGCCGAGTACAATAACCTCAGTTTGATCTGAATTAAGAAGCAGAAAGTTAGCAGCCATCCAGGTCTTTATGTCTTTAAGACATTCCTGCAGTTTAACTAAATAATACAAGATATTACAAAGTTACAAAATTTAAAAAGAAAAAAAAAGCTCTAATAGACGCAAATAGCGCCAGTTATAAATACCCCAGTATATTTCACAAATTAAATACATACAGTGGCTTGCAAAAGTATTCGGCCCCCTTGAACTTTCCCACATTTTGTCACATTACAGCCACAAACATGAATCAATTTTCTTGGAATTCCATGTGAAAGACCAATACAAAGTGGTGTACACGTGAGAAGTGGAACGAAAGTCATAAATGATTCCAAACATTTTTAATAAATAATCCCAATAAATAACTGCAAAGTGGGGTGTGCGTAATTATTCAGCCCCCTGAGTCAATACTTTGTAGAACCACCTTTTGCTGCAATTCCAGCTGCCAGTCTTTTAGGGTATGTCTCTACCAGCTTTGCACATCTACAGACTGAAATCCTTGCCCATTCTTCTTTGCAAAACAGCTCCAGCTCAGTCAGATTAGATGGACAGCGTTTGTGAACAGCAGTTTTCAGATCTTGCCACAGATTCTGGATTGGATTTAGATCTGGACTTTGACTGGGCCATTCTAACACATGGATATGTTTTGTTTTAAACCATTCCATTGTTGCCCTGGCTTTATGTTTAGGGTGGTTGTCCTGCTGGAAGGTGAACCTCCACCCCGGTCTCAAGTCTTTTGCAGACTCCAAGAGGTTTTCTTCCAGGATTGCCCTGTATTTGGCTCCATCCATCTTCCCATCAACTCTGACCAGCTTCCCTGTCCCTGCTGAAGAGAAGCACCCCCAGAGCATGATGCTGCCACCACCATATTTGACAGTGGGGATGGTGTGTTCAGAGTGATGTGCAGTGTTAGTTTTCCGCCACACATAGCGTTTTGCATTTTGGTCTCATCTGACCAGAGCACCTTCTTCCACATGTTTGCTGTGTCCCCCACATGGCTTGTGGCAAACTGCAAACGGGACTTCTTATGGTTTTCTGTTAACAATGGCTTTCTTCTTGCCACTCTTCCATAAAGGCCGTGCAGTGCACGACTAATAGTTGTCCTATGGACAGATTCCCCCACCTGAGCTGTAGATCTCTGCAGCTCGTCCAGAGTCACCATGGGCCTCTTGGCTGCATTTCTGATCAGCGCTCTCCTTGTTCGGCCTGTGAGTTTAGGTGGACGGCCTTGTCTTGGTAGGTTTACAGTTGTGCCATACTCCTTCCATTTCTGAATGATGGCTTGAACAGTGCTCCGTGGGATGTTCAAGGCTTGGGAAATCTTTCTGTAGCCTAAGCCTGCTTTAAATTTCTCAATAACTTTATCCCTGACCTGTCTGGTGTGTTCTTTGGACTTCATGGTGTTGTTGCTCCCAATATTCTCTTAGACAACCTCTGAGGCCGTCACAGAGCAGCTGTATTTGTACTGACATTAGATTACACACAGGTGCACTCTATTTAGTCATTAGCACTCATCAGGCAACGTCTATGGGCAACTGACTGCACTCAGACCAAAGGGGGCTGAATAATTACGCACACCCCACTTTTCATTTATTTATTTGTAAAAACTGTTTGGAATCATGTATGATTTTCGTTCCACTTCTCACGTGTACACCACTTTGTATTGGTCTTTCACGTGGAATTCCAAGAAAATTGATTCATGTTTGTGGCTGTAATGTGACAAAATGTGGAGAAGTTCAAGGGGGCCGAATACTTTTGCAAGCCACTGTACAGTTGTTCTGAAAGGGGGTGGAGTTGGGGGAGGGGGTGTAGATATTAATGATCCTCTTGACCATAGATTTGAAGGTTTGAGTGAGTGTTGCTTTGCTGACTCATTTATTTCCACGGTCAGACCACATCCTTAGAGCTGAACATATAAAGCTGAGCATCACAGTGAGTTTCAGTGCATTCAGCGTCTGATCAAAGAGGGAAGAAGAAATGTCCTGCCTGAAGAATTTCAGTCTTCTCATCTCATGTGTGCTCCTCTTCATCATCCAGCCAGGTCAGTGATGTTTTCTATTGTAATTTAATTTATTTACTGGTAATTTTAATCTTCATGTAAACGAGCATAATGCAAAGTCACACTGCTGCTTATCCTTCAGTGTTACAGAGCAGTTGGTGCAGTGTGTTTGTTTCTTTCATCTGTTCTTCATTTGATCATCATCTGATTTATGTGTCCTGATATTTTGTTTCTGTTTTAGGTCGTGGTTCTGAGATTATTAATGGGAAAGAAGTCGTGCAACACTCACTGCCTTTCATGGCTTATGTGACAAGTGTGACTAATTCTTTCTGTGGAGGAACATTAATCCATCCACAGTGGGTGCTGACAGCTGCCCACTGCACTGGGTAAGAATCTGAGGCCTAATTTTCCGAAATTTTCTAAATATTGCAGTATTAATATTTAACAAACTATGTGAAAAAACTAATCATTCCCTTCACTACTCAGAGGTCACTACCCTCACCTGTGGTCACAAGCTTTGGGTAGTGACTGAAAGAATGAGATCAGGGATAGAGTGACAGAAATGTGCTTTCTCTAAAGGATGGCTGGCCTCTCCTCTAGAGAAAGGGTCATTTGAGAGGGGCTCAAAGTAGAGCCGCTACTCTTCCATCGGATAAGATAAGAAGAACTTTATTTATTCCAAGGGAACTTCTTTTGCTATACACTTGCTCAATGCTGCAAGAGAAACAGAGGAACAGAGGAAAAAAGATATACAATATATACAATAAGAATTGTAGTATATAGTAATATAACAGTAGGAAGGATGTAGCCATTTGAGGTGGTTCAGGCATCTGGCACGGATGCCTCCCAAGTTAGGTGTCATGTAGGAGACCCCGGGGCAGACTCAGGACAGGTTGGAGAGGATTCATCTCTCAGTTGGCCTGGGAATCCCTCTGTGTTCCCCTGGATATGCTGGAGAAAGTGGCATGGGATAGTGAGGTGTAGGCTTCTCTCCTCAGGCTGTTGCACCTGCAACCCAAAAATGGATGGATGTGTGAAAGATAATACAAGATAATCAACATGAGATCAAATGTCCACACACTCTGTTCTTATAGTATAGAACATAAAGCAAAACTTTTATTGTTGGTTTTACTTATGGTGGCAAAAGCATAATGTCAGTGAACATTGCAGTGATATCGTCAGTTTAAACATTTTTGCAACTTTACATGTCTATTCTTATTAATAATTAATTTGTTTCTGCTTGAAAATGTATCACTTGTGTAAATCACAAAAGATAAAATGTTTTTATAATCCAGCCTTTATCACAATTACACTTACAAATAATACATGTTGCTACAATTATACATGCAAAGCTAATTACATTTAATGCAGACGATGAATATAGAATATTTTAAGTTGAATTGTTGTTCACAGATTTTTTTACAGAGGTGTTCTAGAAAATGTTATTTATGATGGAATAGCAATGAAAGAAATGTTGCACTCACTTAAAAATAACACAGAAGTCAAAGCTACATACACATGACACATTTTATACAGTTGAATTTCTTTATTCAGCTTGAAGAAACTATAATGCAGAGTAAAGCTCAGTAACAGCCATAACCCAGCCATATGTAATAATACACAATAATAAGGAATTATGATTATTGTTTTAGAAATCGCTGACCCGTTAACCTTTTAAATATGTAAACCTTCATCACCAGATTGTGTTTTTTCTTTTACAGGAGTTATTGGGTGATGCTGGGAGCCCACTCCATCAGTAAAGAGGAACATTCTCGGCAAATCCGATTCGTTGAGAAAAGTTTTCCTCATCCTGACTACTGTTGTGCAAAGTACGACAATGACCTCATGTTGCTGAAGGTAAGGTGATAAATCAGTGTATGACCACAAATAGTGTAAATGGTAAATGGACTGCTTCTTATTTAGCACCTTTCTCCTCTACCTGAGCACTCAGAGCGTTATAAATAGCATTAACACACATTCACACTCCAATGCATGCAATTCACGTTTTGCTTGCTTAAGTAAAACTTAGTTTTAATATTGTACATATAAAATGTATTTCCATGTGTGTATACACATGTTTCAACACATCGCTGCACATATTACATATTTTCCAAGCAAAATATTAGAAATAAATGAATGGTTCCCATATATCATTGTGATGTTGTTTATTACTCTCATTTTCTTCTGCTTGCTTTCTTTTTTCTTTTGTCTGCTTATTCTGTTGGTTTTTGTTTTTTGCCCTTTTTCCCCGTCCCTCTTCTCAGTTTTTTTTCTTTCCCTCTTTCTTTCTCCCCCTTCTTTCCACCAGTCAAGTCTGTCCCGTATTCAGCAAGTGAAAATAAAATAAACAATAAAAGGTGAATCAAATGGACCATTACGGCAAGGCTGGGATGGTCCATTTGGTAAAGTAAATCCGTTGGGCATCTTTCTTCGCCTTTAGACAATAATTCTAATGGCAAAAGAACCAAACGGGACAGGCAAACAAAAAATAAATAAATAAATAAATGAATGGTGATTCAAGACTTTAGTACAGTGCTGCATATATTTTTATTTAATGTTTCTTTTCAACTTTTTTCAGCTTAAAGAACCGGTGAGGAAAACCAGGGAAGTGAAGTGGCTCGAGATTGGCAACACTGTGAGAGACCCGGCAGCTGGCAGCAGGTGTCTGGTGGCTGGATGGGGAGTAACTGAAAACAACCGAACATCAGACGTCCTCATGTCTGTCAATGTGACTGTGGTGGACAGACAGAAGTGCAACTCTTGTGATTATTACAACCACAACCCTGTTATCACCAGAGACATGGTATGTGCTGGTTCAGATGGTACAAACGTCGCTGATACCTGTCAAGTACGTATGAAGAATCCATGTATTTTTCCTTGTTTGAAGTAAATGTTCATTCAGCTCAACACCTGTGAGTCAAAGAAAGACTGTCATGTGTTTGTTCTTGCTGCAGGGGGATTCAGGAGGGCCGCTGTTGTGTGATGGAGCGCTGGTTGGAGTCACTTCTTTTGGAGCAGGTTGTGGTATCATTAAAAAACCTGGAATCTACTCGTTTATCTCAGAGGGACAGCTGTACTGGATCAAAACTACAATGAAGTATTTCTAAATGTGTGAAACCACAGGTGTTGCATCTGTCAGTGCTGTCCCTGTAGACCATTATCCATTTTATCATTTCACTGTTCCTCTTACAGTTATTGCATTTTAGTTTCTGCTAGCTTGCTATACTTTTTTTTTTATACATTCTGCACTTGGCTAGTCTGCTGCATGAACTTATGGCAGATAAATGTGGCACAAACATTAATTGGACTGACCTCTGAACCACATTTTAGGCCTACTGTAAACACAATTGGAAACACTGTTTGGCATTTTACCATATTTCACCATAAAAACCGTACAGAAACATGGTTATATCTAATAATCATTTTTCCAAATAAATTAATGAACTCCCAAACATGAGTGCTCCTGGTTGCTGCAGATGACCGCGGGTGCTGTAAAACCAAGGAAAAGCAATTTTTATATACACACAAAACCAATGAACGTAAAATATTATTGTATTATATCCTACTGTGTTATTATAGGGTCTACTTTACAATATAAAGCACCTTGAGGTGACTGTTTTTGAAATGAAAAAACAGGTTTTTTTGAAAAAGACAAAAGATTTTGCATTCTTATTTGTTCCATTCACATTATGATTGTGTGCTTGATATAATTGCTACTTTCTTTACTTTCTAATAAAGCTGGAGGCATGAATAAAAAAAAGACACGATTCCTTCTCTTTTTCTTTATTTGTTTGTACTGCAGTTTCAAACTGTACCTTTCAAAATGTCATTGTTAAAATACTTACAGAGTTTTATTGTCATTGTGCAGTTTCTTGCAAAGTGAAAGTGGGTAGCTGGGCCACAAAGTGTAAAAGTAAAGAAGGGAAAACAATATACAATGAGGGGGGAAAATAAATAAAAAGCAATATGTAAGTATACATATATGTGTGAGTGAACTAATATACATGGTGTATGCATAGGAAAGATTGAAACAGAAACATTGTGGGGCTGTATACAAGGGCAGTTATATAATAAATAAAAGCTGCGTTCCACATGGCCTGTCAGTACATATCTACTGCCTCTGAAATACAGGCTAACTAAGCTCGATAGGACTCCTTCTGCCTGATTCTTCCCTTTACCTCCAGTGTCTACCATCTGGTTCAGGTTTACCACCGCGACAGGCACCAACCACCTTGCAGCCACAGCTCAGTGCAGCACCTTCAGTAATGGAGGTGCTAAACATAGTCCATTCGGACTCAGTGTCCCCAGTATCCATCAGAATGCTGTTGGAGCTCTGCCTGAGGTGGGAGTTGAAGAACTCGCAGATCAGGCATTCCCAGCGCACCCTCCTTATTCGTTTAGGCATGCCATGTCTCCAGCTGGGTAAAGCTGTCAAAGACCCTGCAAGTGTCTGGACGGGTATAAACTTAAAAGAGAATAGTTCAATATCCTCATGTCTGTCAATGTGATCTTCATCAAAAGTGCATTAATAAAACGGTAACTCTGTATGCCTGCATGCTATGTGCTGATTCAAATGCTGAAAAAAGGCAGGTACGTGTAATCTAAGTATGTAGATTGTCTGTTTATTTTTCTTTAAATGAACATTCAGTTTAGTACCCTTTTGGTAGGGGCGGATGATAAAACATTAAACACCAAAACCAACCATAAAAACAAATACAAAATGAGAATTAACACAAAACACAAGGTGATACCAAAAGGAAACAAAATGCTGGGTCAAAATGACCCGGGACGATGACAAAATGAGTCAGCAAAAGCCTCTTTGTTGACTCATTTGACATTCAGTTTCATGGTCCACATCCTTTGAGCTCAACATATAAAGCTGTGTATCACAGAAGATTTCAGTGCATTTGACAGCTAATCACTCTTTTCATTTCATGCAACCTCCTCTTAATTTTTGTCATTACTGAGTTCCACAAACAATTTCATTTGTTTCAAGCAGTCTTTTTTGCTAAATTGTAAAATATCTTTTTCAAAACAAACTGAAAGTGTCAGTCATAAACATACATGTCTGAACCCAGTTACTGCCAAATGGTTATTTATTTATTATAAATTAGACCACAGGCTTTGAAACAGGGTCTATCAGTGTTCATCAGTGGCCATGTGTCTATTTTGCTGACTCAGTTTTTGTGGTTAGACAACATCCTTTAAGACCCGCAGAAAACGCCAGCGTCACAGTGGCTTTCAATGCATTCAACATCTGATCAAGATATAAGAAATGTTCTTCTGAGAAATGTGTTTTTATCTCATGTGTCGTGAAACGGTGCAATTTAAAAAAAAAAAAAAAAAAAGGTCAGCGGTGTGCCATCATCCACAGTGAGTTTAAGCTGAAAACTCACACACTCAGCAAGTTTACAGAGAAGCTGACCAGACAAAACAAAAAACAAAGACAGAGAGTGAAGAGGATCATTGGAGCCTCTCTTCCCTCCCCACCTATAGCACCCGCTTCATCCGCAAAGCCACCATCATTGTGGAGGACCCCACACACCACTTACAAATACTCTTCACCCTGCTGCCTTCTGGAAAGAGGTACCGGAGCATCCAGGCCCTCACTACAAGGGTACAGAACAGTTTCTTCCCCCAAGCTGTCAGACTCCTGAACACTCACACATGCACACCTTCATACATGTCACTACCAAGCACTTATCTTCAGTATCTCACACACACACACAAACACACCTACAGACACCAAGTTTTTCTGGCATCGTTGTATTTTTACTGAGTTGTATATAGCACTTCTATTCTATTTTTATCTTATTGCATATTTTATTCTATTTTATTCTACTGTATATAGTATTTTATTTTATTCTATTCTGTACAGTTGTATACTGTATTTATTCTTATTTTATTTTATTCTAATTTTTGCTTCATAACTTTTGCACTGTCCACTTCCTGCTGTGACAAAACAAATTTCCCACGTGTGGGACTAATAAAGGTTATCTTATCTTATCTTATCTTACTTTTGCACAATACTCAGCATTTTGCACATTATCATTGCACTGCCTTGTCTTGTTTATTTTTGCAATTTTTTGCACATTGCACTTTACGTAGTCCTGTGTTTGTCCGTTATATGTCATATGTAGCAGTAGAGGAACGCTCAGTAGCGGTTTTAGATACGGGCGACACGGGCGGTTGCCCGGGGCGGCATCGTGGTGGGGGGCGGCATCACGGGCATCGGCAAAAAAAAAATTGCTCGTACTCATGCTGCCCCGACATCATGCCAGCGCATATTGGGGATGGCATAGGCACCGATCGGTTTTCTATCGCCCATTTGCTGGGAGTAAGGGCGCCCTCCGTTTGCGAGGTGCGCCTGCTGCTTGCGGCACAGGGAGGAGAGGGCGGGGCGGCGGGGGATTCTCTGGCTGGCTGGAGCAGCATCTAATAACTAACTCACAAAATAAAACAAAATAAAAACAAACCAACAAACAGGAAAACAGCAGACATCATGATACAGACTTATAATTTGCACCGATGTTTTTTCGAAATTCTATACGCGAAAAGTGAGCGCGAGAGCCCTCGGTGCGCCTGCTCGCTGCTGAAGTCAAAGTAAACTTTATTGTCATCTCCGCTACATACAGTCCAGTATATAGAGACACGAGACGACGAGGCTCCAGTTACAGCAGTGCAAGTAAACAAACAATAAATATAAGAAGAGTAAGAAAATAAATATACACTTTAGGACCAGGGGTAAAGGGACCAATAACAATTTAAAATTTATATTTTATATTTTGTTGATTTAAAGTCTCACACAACCCGTTTTTAAAGTTTAAAAAAAAGAGAAAAGAAGAGGAGTGTAGCGACTTCCACAGTCGCTAGAGGCCGGGGATGGAGTCTGCCTATTTGCCTGACGCGCTGTCAACTGTACGCAATAATGCGAGAGGTGGAATTGCTTGCTTGTTTATTAAAGTGCTTGAAAAGTTTACAGAGCAATGCGATCGGCTCGCGATTCAAACTCTTAAAACATCACAGCTCTAATGCAACAAGGGGAAACTCGTTGTGCTGCGGTCAACAAAAACTACGGCTACCCAGCCCTGCTCTCTGTCAAAATCAAACCAGTGAATGACAGACTGACAACGTCCTCTTAATGTCACCGCTAGCACCCACCTGACTCCCGTTACACATCACCATAGCAACCAGACAAATGAAAACCCAGTGATCATTAAAATTCAATACATTTAGCTATGGCTCCTACAAGGAGAAACGAGGAGCAAAAGATACAGGTAAGCAGATGTGTCATTGGATAATGGCAGGTCATGTATCCTAATACATTAAGAATCAGAATACTTTCTTAATCCCTAAGGAAATTATGTGGGTTACAGTTCCTCCAAGAAGAAATGGTAAAAATAGTAACAGTAACAGACTAAACTCCAAACAATACATTATGTTACAGATTTTAATATTAATTAGTCAGTGTCAATTGTTGATTTGTCCTGTTCTCATTGTATGACGAATTATGATGTCTGTTTGGTAGCCGTTTGCATACTATGCATACTCTCTCTCTCTTCATATGTGTGTGTGTGTGTGTGTGTGTGGGGGGGGGGGGGGGGGGGGGGGCGCCAGATGGAGTGTTCGCCCAGGGCGCCAAACAGGCTAGGACCGCCACTGGGAACGCTGTCTCATTTGACTCTGTACTGTACCACTGTACATGGTTGAAATGACAATAAAAGCCACTTGACTTGACTTGAGGAGATGGAGAAAAGCAGCAGAACAGCACAGAGAGGACTGAGAGGCCATGTCACAAAGCTGGTCAGTAGTGGTGGCCACATGAAGCTTTCTGAAGCATTAAAGGCATCAAAAAAAGGCTTCATTACTCCAAGCTTTTCAACAAAGTCCTCTTTGGTGACATCTGGTGGCCAAAAATATGAAGAGCAGCTTGAATCTACAATTTAAATAAATTGGTTTGTCATGATTGCCCACTCTACAGAGCTCGGTTTATTTAACATCATGTGACAGCTCTGTGTGATATCACGCTGCCATTGTGGTGCTTTGAACAGGTTTTTGGGTTTTTTTTGTGGTAGAAATCCAGTTAATTGTTAATAATTTCAATGAATTAACCTTCCTTGTTTAAACATGTGCCATGATGTGTTCTCACTTTGCTTCTGACTTCTTGACATTTGTAAACATAATAGATGAAAATGCATTATATCTTGTAAAAGGTTGGGAGTAATGCTGCTGCTGTGAGGTCCCGCCTCTATGTGGTTATGTAACTGACCAGTGGACCGGTACATTTATATATATTTAACTACTGTGTCTAGTCTATTTCTTCTTTATGTTTTTGACTGGGGGGTAGAATTGCTTATAAACTGATAAAATATACACATAACACATGATGTTATTCTGTTTGTTTTTTTCTTTTTTATAGGCAGAACTTCCTCGCTGGCTCCGTGTTTTTCATGTCCCACACTGGTTTGTTATTTCTTGCACCAAAGCAAACCACAAATCCAACTATAGCTTCACTTCCTTATAACTCGCTGAATCAGACACCAAAGCAGACATACTGAATGAACTTCAGATGTCACTGATCACGTGACTCTGACCAGATGAACCAAGCCTCCACACAGGAGTGTCAATGTGTGTGTGGCTACAGGAGAATTGTTCACATGGACATCTAAGACTTTACTCCTCTGGACCACTTTTCTGTCACTAGAAACACCAAGTAAAAAACTTGGTTTCCTTATTTCAGTTTTCATGCATCAGTGAGTAAAATAGTAAATGGTAAATGGCCTGTATTTGTATAGGATCTTCTCAAGGATCTTCACAATACCAGGTTAGGAGATTAGCAAGATACATAGGGGCTAGTCCATGCAACGTCTTAGAAACAAGTCTTAAGATCTTAAAGTCAATTCAAAAGCTGACTGGCAGCCAGTGTAGTGATGCAAGTATAGGAGATAAATGATCTGATTGCATGTGCCAGTTAGGAGTTGTACTGCAGCGTTTTGGACTAGCTACAGTTGGCCAGTTGATGAAGAGGTAACACCGGAGTAGAGACTATTACAGAAATCGAGGCGAGATGAGATGAAGGCATGGCTCACTCTCTCAAAATCTCTGAAACAGAAAGGGCTTAACCTTTGCAATTAAGCAAATATGAAAGAAGCTGGTTTTGACTAAATCATTTATCAAAGGTTAAATTGCTGTCAAAAATCACCCCCAAATTTCTTGCAAACGGTTTTTTGTAGTTTTCTAAGGGGTCAAGGCAGTGGCGGTCCTAGCCTGTTTGGCGCCCCGGGCGAACACGCCCTCTGCCCCCCCCCCACACACACACACACACACACACACACATACATACACACACATATGAAGAGAGAGAGAGTATGCATAGTATGCAAACGGCTACCAAACAGACATCATAATTCGTCATACAATGGGAACAGGACAAATCAACAATTGACACTGACTAATTAATATTATATTATTGTATATATTGTTTGGAGTTTAGTCTCTTACTGTTACTATTTTTACCATTTCTTCTTGGAGGAACTGTAACCCACATAATTTCCTTAGGGATTAAGAAAGTATTCTGATTCTTAATGTTTTAGGATACATGACCTGCCATTATCCAATGACACATCTGCTTACCTGTATCTTTTGCTCCTCGTTTCTCCTTGTAGGAGCCATAATTAAATGTATTGAATTTTAATGATCACTGGGTTTTCATTTGTTTGGTTGCTATGGTGATGTGTAACGGGAGTCACGTGGGTGCTAGCGGTGACATTAAGAGGACGTTGTCAGTCTGTCATTCACTGGTTTGATTTTGACAGAGAGCAGGGCTGGGTAGCCGTAGTTTTTGTTGACCGCAGCACAACGAGTTTCCCCTTGTTGCATTAGAGCTGTGATGTTTTAAGAGTTTGAATCACGAGCCGATCGCATTGCTCTGTAAACTTTTCAAGCACTTTAATAAACAAGCAAGCAATTCCACCTCTCGCATTATTGCGTACAGTTGACAGCGCGTCAGGCAAATAGGCAGGCTCCATCCCCGGCCTCTAGCGACTGTGGAAGTCGCTACACTCCTCCTCTTCTTTCTCTTTTTTTTAAACTTTAAAAACGGGTTGTGTGTGAGACTTTAAATCAACAAAATATAAAATATACATTTTAAATTGTTATTGATCCCTTTACCCCTGGTCCTAAAGTGTATATTTATTTTCTTACTCTTCTTATATTTATTGTTTGTTTACTTGCACTGCTGTAACTGGAGCCTCGTCGTCTCGTCTCTCTATATACTGGACTGTATGTAGCGGAGATGACAATAAAGTTTACTTTACTTCAGCAGCAAGCAGGCGCACCGAGGGCTCTCGCGCTCACTTTTCCCGTATAGAATTTCGAAAAAACATCGGTGCAAATTATAAGTCTGTATCATGATGTCTGCTGTTTTCGTGTTGTTGGTTTGTTTTTATTTTGTTTTATTTTGCAAGTTGGTTATTAGACGCTGCTCCAGCCACCCAGAGAATCCCCCGCCGCCCCGCCCTCTCCTCCCTGTGCCGCAAGCAGCAGGCGCACCTCGCAAACAGAGGGCGCCCTTACTCCCAGCAAATGGGCGATAGAAAATCGATCGGTGCCTATGCCATTCCCAATATGCCCTGGCATGATGTCGGGGCAGCATGAGTACGAGCAAGTTTTTTTTTTTTTTTGCCGATGCCCGTGATGCCGCCCCCCACCACGATGCCGCCCCGGGCAACCGCCAGTGTCGCCCGTATCTAAAACCGCTACTGGGTCAAGGTCATAACAGTCAGGAGGACCCAAGACAATGACCTCAGTTTTCTGTTCATTTAGACTTAGAAAATTTAGAGCCATCCATGCCTTGACACCTTCTAGACAATCAAACTGTCCCTTCCCAGGATTCACAGATTTTCGTTTCAGTGGAATCTGAGAATCATCTGCGTAGCAATGAAACAAAATACCATATATATTTTTTTAAACTGATCCCAATGGGAGCATGTAAATTCAAAAGAGGACTGGGCCAAGGATAGAGCCTTGGCCTTTGCCGGTTCGAGCCCTGGCTCGGACAGTCTCGGTGAGGGGGTGAGCCGAGGTTCTGGGGATCACGTGAGCAATGGCGCCTGTGTTTGGCTTTGCCGCTGCTACAGCTCGTTGGAGGCGACAGTATAGTTTTTCACTGTCGTCACTTGTCGTTTACAATATAATTTTTGCTCTTTTGTATTCTGACTTTGCTTCTGCTGCTTTAATTTATGATCGGGATACACTTTTAAACATCAAAGACTCAATGGAGAGCTACTGTGACAGCTGGGACAGCTACAGAAAAACTTTTCCTCCTCCTCCTCTGGTGTGTTCCTCACCTGAGTGCGTGCTACTGTGCACAACCCGCAACATTTCCACCCTCAAGAGGCGAAAAAGGGGAACGAGGGCCGGCGTTCAGGTGAAACGGAGAAGGTACCGGAGGCTAGCTGCTTGGCTGTGGGGTGACTCTCGGTGCCTGCGACCAGTTCCTCTCCTGTCGTTTGCTGGGGATGTTACGCCGCCGCCTGGGACCCGAGCCCCATGGCTCGAAAACAGTTTGCTCACTCTGTGTCCGTCATTCATTTTCCGTTTTGCTGGTGACAGCTATGTCTGCTCATCGATCAAGGTTTTTCCCAACTCTGGAGTCGCCGCCCTGCCCGGCAGGACCACAGGTGTGCACAGGTGTCTAATTCAAGCGCCGCTGCAGTCAGCTGTAGATTTCGCAGATAAACCGTCAACAATTCAGTTCGCCCTGCTTAACGTTCGCTCTATAACGAACAAATCATTTATTCTAAATGATCTTTTTATTAAAGAGTCTCTAGATTTTATGTGTCTGACTGAGACGTGGCAGCAAAATAAGGATTATGTCCACTTGAATGAAATCTGCCCGTCTGGCTGTTCTGTCATTGGAACTCCGCGTCTGTCAGGACGTGGTGGAGGACTCGCTGTTGTTTACCAGGACAGACTCACATGCAAACTGATGTCCTCGGACTTCTTTTCTTCATTTGAGTCACAGATGATGAAGGTCGGTTCTCTGAAAACCTTTTACTGTATTTTAATCTATCGACCTCCTGGACCTGCTGGGGTCTTTCTAACTGAATTTAACGATCTTCTGACATCGATCATTAAATTGGAGAAGGTTGTAATATTGGGAGACTTCAACCTTCATATTGATGACGCTTCCTGTAACACTGCTGCTGAGCTCATCACTATCACTGAGTCTTTTAACTTTAAGCAGCATGTTTCTGGCCCCACACATACAAAGGGCCACACACTGGACCTTGTTTTCTCCCTGGGTTTAAATATATATGATGTATGTGTGGAGGATGTCCAAGTGAGTGACCATAGCTGCATATTCTTTAATTTGTCATTTTACGTGGATCCTTCACCTCCTAAATTGATGATCCAAAGGCGGATTATAAACCAGGATGCTGCTGGAAGGTTCACTGCCATGTTTGACCCTCGCATGGCTCAAATGACGTTGATTCACTTATTTTGTCTTTTAACAAACAATGTAAATCTATTTTAGATGCGGTGGCACCTCTGAAACAAAATGTTGTCCATTCTTCACATTGCTGTCCTTGGATAAATGAAAATATTCGAAATTTTAGGAGATATTGTCGCAAATTAGAACGTTTATGGAAGGCTTCCAAGCTTGAGGTCCATAGGGTACATCTCAAGGAATCAATTTTCTTACTTAATGACATGATAAAAAATGCCAGAACTGAATATTTTGCTAATCTAATAGCTTCAAAAAAGAAAAATCCCAGAGTATTGTTTGATACAATTAAGAACATTGTCTCTCCTGATGTTCCTCATGTACCAGTCTATACTAAATCTGATTGTAATGACTTTTTAAACTATTTTGTTAATAAGGTCGCTGCCATCAGGTCTAATATTTCTCCATCATCCTCTCAGTATCACACTGACACGTTGCTTACCTCTGACACCTGGGCCTCTTTTACTCCTGTCACCTTGCAGGACATCAGTGCTCTACTCGGTCGAATGAAACTGACTTCAAGCCACCTTGATGTACTTCCTCCATCATTTTTCATTAGTGTGTTTGACTCTATTGGCCCCTGTATTCTGGAAATAATTAATATTTCTCTTTATACTGGCTCAGTTCCCAGCTATTTTAAACAAGCTATTGTTGAACCAATATTAAAGAAACCAAATTTGGACCCATCTCTTCCAAGCAGTTACAGGCCAATATCAAAATTACCATTGGTGTCAAAGATCTTGGAAAAAACAGTTGCAGAACAACTTAACAACTTTTTGGAGAAGAAAAATGTTCTGGACATTTTCCAGTCTGGTTTCCGCAAATTGCACTCCACTGAAACCGCTTTGCTTAAAGTGTCTAGTGACATTTTGATGGCAGCAGACTCAGGAGAGAACACCGTTCTGGTTATGTTGGATCTCAGCTCTGCTTTTGATACTGTTGATCACAGCATCATGATAAATAGGCTGAAGGACTTGTTTGGGATCACTGGTGTTGTTTTAAAATGGTTTATGTCGTATCTGTCTGAGAGATCCTTTACTGTCTGTATCAATCATGTGTTGTCTGAAACGTCAGTTCTGCCTTCTGGGGTACCTCAAGGATCTGTTTTAGGTCCTATTCTCTTTTTGCTGTATATACTCCCTCTAGGCCAAATTATCAAACGTTACAGTAATATTTCTTATCATCTCTATGCTGATGATATTCAGTTATACTGTTCTTTCAAAGCTTCTGAGTTTTACAAATTGTCTTGTTTAAATAATTGTCTGTCAGAAATCAAACAATGGTTAAATGACAGTTTCCTCCAGTTAAATGCAGATAAAACAGAAACCTTGATTATTGCACCTGATCACATGCTCTCAGAAATTCAGCAGCATATCAGTTTTTTAGACACTTCATTTCAGTCGAGTCTCAGAAACTTAGGTGTTATATTTGACGGTTCAATGTCTCTTGAGAAACACTCAAAACAACTTGTCCGGAACTGTTTTTATCATTTAAGAAACATTTCTAAACTCAGACTACTAGTGTCAAAGGCAGAACTTGAGATGATTATTCATGCTTTTATTTCTTCTCATTTGGATTATTGTAACGGTCTTTTTACGTGTCTCAACAAATCTGCTCTGGATCGCCTTCAGTCTGTACAGAATGCAGCGGCAAGACTTTTAACTGGTACAAACAAGAGGTCTCACATTACTCCAGTTTTGGCTTATCTTCATTGGTTGCCAGTAAATTTTAGGGTTCATTTTAAAATTTTAGTTGTAACTTTTAGAGCTCTGCACGGTGAAGCTCCCCAGTATATCTCTGACCTGTTGAAACCTCATGCTTCATCCCGAGCACTTAGGTCTTCAGGTCAGAGGCTACTGGTGGTCCCACGTACTAGGTTTAAAACACGTGGGGATCGGGCTTTTCAGGCACTGGCACCTAGGCTGTGGAACTCCCTGCCGTTGTCTTTACGCTGTCTAGACTCTACTGACTCCTTTAAAAAGCAGCTGAAGACATTTTTATACAAACGGGCTTTTAATTAATTTTAACTTGTGTGTCTGATCTTATTGTGAAGCACTTTGTGATTTTTATCTGTGAAATGTGCTATATAAATAAATTTTACTTACTTACTTACTTACTTACTTATTGTGTCCTTGGGCAAGACACTTCACTTACTGGTGTTGGCTAGAGGGGCCGATGGCGCGATATGGCAGCCTCGCTTCTGTCAATCTGCCCCAGTGCAGCTGTGGCTACAACTGTAGCTTGCCTCCACCAGTGTGTGAATGTGAGAGTGAATGAATAGTGGAATTGTAAAAGCGCTTTGAGGATCTCGAAAAGCGCTATGTAAATGCAATCCATTATTATTAAACGTCACAAATCTCTCGCATCTCAAAACTCCTCTCTCTTGTTCTGCTGTCTTTCTTTCTCTCTCTCTCTCTCTCTCTCTCTCGCTGTCACTCCTAAAACTTCAGGTGTCCAGGTGTTTGTCGTTTACCAGAAAGTGATTGCCGTCTGCGGGAGCGCACGCAGCTGCTTAAAGCTGTAGCACCCAGATTACTTACAGCTACTTCCGTGCAACTGATATAAGATGCGGTAAGCTGAACACAGCTTCAACCGTCTGTTTGTTAAAAATAGTAACGCGACTGTGCTGCATTTTCTTGTTAGTAACGGTAACGGGGTTGTAACGATGGGAATAGTAATTAGTTAGATTACTCGTTACTGAAAAAAGTAACGCCGTTATTCCCATCACTGCTCATAGGGGGTCATATGATTGTTGTTTTTTTCCTCTAGGTGTAATTGTAGGGTCTTGACTGTTGTTGTGATTTGGCGCTGTAAAAATAGGTTGAATTGAACATTGAATTATTACTGCAGAGGTCTTGGACCTTCATAATGCAGTTATTACTGCTCTAGGGGATGCCTTCTTTGGATATTTGCCAGGCCTGGGAGCCGCCGCCACTCCCCTTCGAGGCCTTCCCCAAACTGCAGCTCAATTTGTGTCCAAGTCATTCACCTTTATTTACTAAAAAGCTGTCAAATCTAAAATAAGGATGCTACCACTAGAGTGAAATCACCACCAGCATTCAAAAGTGACCAAAACATCAGCCAGAAAGCATAGGTACTGAGAAGTGGTCTGTGGTCACCACCTGCAGAAACGCTCCTTTATTGTGGACGTCTTGCTAATTGCCTATAATTTCCCACCTTCCGTTTGCACAACAGCATGTGAAACTGATTGTCAATCGGTGTTGCTTCCTAAGTGGACAGTTTGATTTCACAGAAATGTGATTGACTTGGAGTTACACTGTGTTGTTTAAGTGTTCCCTTTATGTTTTTTGAACAGTGTATATATATGAGGCTGCTGGTCACTACATGGAAGAGTTGGTGTCTAATTTAAAAGTTTTAATTCTATGATATGTTCAGTAATATCAAAAAGCACATAAATACAGAGGTGAATGAAGATGTTTCACTTCATCGTAACAAGTGTTCACACTAATTACAGAGAAATTTTATTACTCATTTACAAAGAAAATCAAGAATAAGATGATATAACTATTAGTTATGTAATCAATAAAAAAAATAATGAAAAAAGAAAAATATGCAATTTGGATGTTAATTATTAATACATTTATGAAAAACATAACATCAAGATTCTGCTTAATATAATAATAATATTAAAAATGAAAAGAAAAAAGCTTTACTAATAAATTATGACTTTACAAAACCTTACAAGAAAAAACAGAAAAGAAAATCATTAAATGAATAATTTTACTTCTAGCATTGGTTCAAAGTGTGAATAAAAATGATGGTTAAATTTAGGGACAACTAAAAGGTAAATTATGTTAGAACTCAGGAACAGAAGTGCATGTAACATGTAACAACAACTAATTACTATACATGAGATGAATTAGTTTTACCAGCCTGAGTCAGGGACAGTTTTAATGTTGGTGTAATGACCTGTGGTTTAATGATGACACTGCTGAGACTGATGATACCTAATCAGTTTCTGTCCCACTTTTAAAAGGACTCTATCTCCCTTGGCAAGGGTGGATTCCCGCACTTTACTGTCAAACCTCTGTTTGTTCCGGAAAGCACTCTTTTGACTGTGCTCAATGGCTAACTGGTAGCTTTCCGCAAGACTCTCTCTCAACTTTTTGATATATTCAGAGTGAGAGAGGCTGCTGGATCTTTCAGGGCACAAGCCAAATGCTATGTCGATTGGGAGCCTCGGTTGTCTGCCAAACATCAGCTGGTAGGGAGTGAAACCTGTGGTATCATTCCTTGTACAGTTGTACGCGTGTACTAAAGGCTGCACAAAATCTCTCCACCGAACTTTATCTTCTTCCTCCAGCGTCCCTAGCATTTGAAGAAGGGTTCTATTGAACAGGATTGCCGCGGGGGTGGTAGGGTGTGGTCCTCGTCTTTTTTATCCCAAGCAGCGAGCAAAGATCTTTGATCAAGGCAGACTCAAAATCACGACCCTGGTCGCTGTGCAACCTCTCAGGAAATCCATAATGGATTAAAAAATTGCTCCACAAGGTCTTTGCCACCGTCTTTGCTTTTTGATCAGGAGTCGGAACTGCAACTGCGTATTTAGTGAAATGGTCTGTTATGACCAAGATGTTTTTAGTCCCTCTCTCATCTGGTTCCAATGTAAGGTAGTCCATACAGACCAACTGCAAGGGACGATTAGTTTTTATGTTCACCAAAGGAGCACTCCTTTCAACTTGTGCCTTTCTTCTGAGACACCTTTCACATGTCCTGACCTTGTCATTTACATCGATGGTCATGCGGGGCCAATAGAACCGAGCTCGGACTAAGTCCAGAGTCCTATCAACACCCAGATGGCCCACAGCATTGTGGAGCTGGTCAAGGGCAACTTCTCTGTAACTTTGCGGAAGAACGAGCTGATACATGGGTTCCCCTTGAATGATGCGTTTTCGGTATAAGACCTCATCCATTACAACTAACTGATCCATTATTCTTGTCATTAACTGAACTTCTCTGTCTTCGTGCCTTCTTGCCTTGTAGGAGAAACGTTTTCCGGCAAGTACAAGAGTCATTACTCTGCTGATGACTGGATCTGATTTCTGCTCACGTGCCCAATCGGGAAGAGACATTTGCGGCAGGGGGCACGAACCAGCTACATCAGTTTGATAGAAATCTGCTGGTATTGCAGAGGTTCCAATAGCCAAACATTCTACTCATGCAGGCGATGGCACCGCTCTCTCCTCCTCGAGAGTTGAAGAACACTGATGTCTCTCGCATACTGCTTTTACTGCCTCAGTTGGAAAATCGGGCCCTTTGTTGCGGCGTAAGAGCTGTGCAATAAAGCTTTCAATGCGATTTTCCTCATCAGTAGAACTCTGATCAGAGGCATCACAGTCATGTGGATGCGGACGTCTGGAAAGCCCGTCAGCATCTTGGTTGTTCTTCCCAGCTCTATACTAGATGTCAAAATCAAAACTGGAAAGAGCTGCCAACCAACGATGCCCCACTGCGTCCAACTTCGCAGACGTTAAGACATATGTCAGTGGATTATTGTCTGTCACCACTGTAAATTTTGCTCCATAGAGATAGTCAAAAAACTTCTCGGTGACAGCCCACTTCAGAGACAAGAACTCAAGCTTGTGTGCAGGGTACCTTTGCTCGGACCTGGAGAGGCCCCTACTGGCATAGGCAATGACCCTTAACTTGCTCTCCTGTTCTTGATACAAGGCTGCACCGAGTCCATGGGTGCTCACATCAGTATGCACAATGTAATGTTTCTTAGGATCGGCAAACCCAAGAACAGGGGCTATTGTGAGCTTGTGAATCGATGTCTTAAAAGCATCTTCACAGGCTGGGGTCCAATTGCCATTAAATGGCTTTTTGAGATCCACACTTGTAGAAACCTTATGGGTTCGGCCAGACAGACTGGATTTTCTCTTTGGTGGGAGGTAACCAGCTGTTAAGTCATTAAGGGGTCTTGCGATCTTGGAATAGTCTTTTATAAACCTCCTATAATATCCAGCGAACCCAAGGAAAGACTTGAGCTCCTTCATGTTAACTGGCCTTGGCCAGGTAGTGAGGGCAGCTATTTTTGCTGGATCTGTTTTGACCCCTTCTGATGATACAACATGGCCGAGATATTGGACAGATGTCCTGAAGAACTGGCATTTCTCTGGCGACAACTTTAAACCAAATTCTTTCATCCTGTGGAGGACCTTCAGCAGTCGTTTCTCATGCTCCTCAAGTGTCGCAGAGAAAACGATGACATCATCAAGAAAAACCAAGACTTCACTCAAATTCATGCTGCCCATACACTTTTCCATGACTCTCTGAAAGGTACTGGGAGCATTTGTCACTCCTTGGGGCATTCTGTTAAACTCCCAGAATCCCATGGGTGTCACGAAAGCAGTCTTACATTTGTCTTCTTCCTCGACTTCCACTTGATAATAGCCGGATTTCAGATCCAGGATGGAGAACCACTTGGACCCAGTCAAAGCCGAGAAAGATTCCTCAATGTTGGGCAAAGCGTAGGCGTCTTTGATGGTCTTACTGTTCAGTTTGCGATAATCTACGCATAGTCTGATGTTGCCATTTCTTTTCTTGACCACAACAATGGGAGAGGCGTAGGGGCTCTCTGACTCACGTATGATGTTCGCATCTTGAAGCTCTTTTAAATGTAGTCTGACTGCCTCGTAGTCGGGCCTTTGTTTAAATGGAGATGGGTTTGAGAGTCGAATTCTGTGCTTAATCTGAGTAGTGTGGCCATAGTCGAGATCATGAAGAGCAAAAACTTCAGGAACTGAGTTTAATTTCTTTGTTATTCTCTCTTTCCACTCCTCAGACAAGCTTGACTCAGCAAAGTCAAAGGTGAGTGTTCCTGTGTCAGACACAGATACAGAGTTGCATACAGCTGTGGCTGGAACCGACGGATATTGGTCACCTGACAGAGTTTTGACAGTTCTTTCAGTCAGGGATGACACAGCTTTTGGAAGGATGAGTTCTGCAATAACCTGGCCAGCAGGTATTTTAATATCATGTGCTGTGTCATTTTTAACTAGAACCGGGACCTTAAATGATGAACATAATGGCTGTGTCATTACAAAACTGCAAAACAAGAGCCCACCAGGCAAGGTTGACTCTAGAGGCTCAACCATCAGGGTTGTGTCAGATGTTGTTGTGACCTTCCTTGCATATCCATTCAAGGCCATTTTTTTCCCTGCAGGAACAGTAATGCACTTTTTGCTCTGCAGCTTCACTTTCCCCACTCTGCCATTGTCTTGACGGGTTTTGAACCTGTGATAGAGATGCTTCACCAGTGGAGAGTGATGGATGTTTTTTTCCTGTAAGACATGATTTGGCTGAGCTTTTCCTAAGCCAACTGTTTCATACAAAATATCCAGGGTATTAGTCCCTATCAGCAAGGGCACTTCCATGTTTGTCCTGTGATCAGGAACTACAAGAATAAGCGTGTCAACTTCAGCTGATTTCCCCATGACACTTTCAGGGAAATGGATGGTTGTGGATATGTATCCCAGATAAGGCACTTCCTGGCCACCAGCACCTTCAATGTCCAGCAGATCCTAGATGGGAAAGATTTTCTGACTGGAAAGGTTCCTGTCATAAAAGGACTTTGATACTGTGGTTACTTGGGAACCTGAATCAAGTAGACTGTTACACTGACTCCCTTCAATGGAGACTGCTGCAGTACACTTTGGGCCAATAAGCCTTTTTGGAAGACAGTCACAGAGTAATTGGGCTTGGGAATGGGTTTCACATGTGACTTTTTCTTTGTCCTGAAATCTTATGGGACATCCTGGCTCATTCTTGGGTGCAGTCAGTCCCTCCACTGCGACCCGGTCCAGTTTAAATGACCATATTTGGCTTCCCACTCTCTTTGCCTCTCCCTCAACTCCTTGTATTTCTGATCAACCAAGATCTTATTTGGAGGACCTTCACACTCTCTGGCTATATGTCCATCATTACCACACTTGAAACAGAACCAAGGTTTTGGTCTGGGTTTAGGTGCCATTTGTTGGGCTTGTACTGTAACTGGAGTTATACTAGTGGAGGCATTTAGGGTGGGATTTCTCTTTTCAGCGTGTTTTTGTTTCCTTTGCTCTTTCTTTTTGTTAAGTTGCATTTTTAACTCAGTTACCTGCTTCCTCAAATCCTCTGTTTCTGTGATGTATGTCTGAAGTACACTGGTATTCGCATCATGCGTGGAAGACATGTCTGGGACCAGCTGCATGTGTACGGATGACTTAGCTTTTACACCCCCAAAATGACGGTTCATTCGATCAAATTTTGCAGCCCTTCTATCTTCTTCAGTCCGTAACTGTAGAAGAAAATCAGAGAAGTCAGGAGCTGTATCTGAATTCAGTTCAGACTGCAATGCTAAGATGAGGGACTGATCCCAGCAGCCTCGGCGAAACTGTCTCAGCAAGTGTTTCCTAGTCTCTGAACTCCTCACACCACCCCTCTGTGCAGCTGTGGTGAGCAACACCTGCAACCGCTGAAGATACTCAGATGCCTTTTCCCCTGTGTTCTGGTGGGTATTCAGAGACCTTGCAAAAATTTCCTCCCCATCCTCAACTAAGCCATAAGCTGAGCCAAGAAGCTTGACATATTCACGAGGAGCCACATGTGGGCCAAGCTGCCTCACCAAGTCCGAAGCTGGGGGGAGTAAGCTCTCAAGAATCTTACGGCGTTGTACATCAAGTGGGAGATTATCTTGAATCATGAGTTCCACATGAAGTGACCACGTCTCAAAATCTACTTCATTTTGGGGTTTAGGAACTCTTCCTGAAAATGGGCGAAGACCTTTAGAGCCCTGACTTGGAGTGGGAGGGGCATCACTTTTGATGACATGCTCCACGATTATCTTTTGGACTTCAGGAGGGTTGTACACATCACTGTCTAATGTTAGTTGAGAGACAGGGTGAGTTGGCTTGGAGACAGTTCTCTGTCCTTTTACTTTAGATGTGGTTTTGGCTACAACCTCTTCAATCTCTTTATTCTTTGCAGTCTGTCTACGTAGCAGGGGTGTCCAACTATTATCAGAATCTGGTTCATTTTCTGAGCCCGAACTGTCACTTTGTTGGCAAGAGAAAAGTGTGGGTGACATTGTCTTTGGAGACTGAGCAGTTTTACAGGCACCATCTACACGCCACATAATGTCTGGGTTCGAAACGCTGGGAAGGTACAGAGGGAGGGTGGAAGCCAACTTTATGACAGTTTCTTCAGGTTCAAACTCCACCAGGGCTTTAACACCTGTACCTTGCCCTGTCTGTCTTACTCTAAGAATTTTGTCAACACAGCCAAATTGCATACCAAATTCTGTAATTTGATCATCAGTAGTTGTTGCTGTAATTCCTTCAATGTATACACACTTCTTCATATCAGTACCATATTCCTGTTCTGCATACATTGTGAAAAACGGTAACACTTAATAATCAACAGCTGTGAAATTTTAAACAAAGACTTACAAAAATCAGCTAAATGGAAGTGTTTTCAAACTAATTTTCCATCTACTCCTCCTGGCCTGGCTCGCCAACTTTTGTAATCGATCCCTTAATTGATTAACTTAGGGACATGGATATTCTAGGTACTTTCAATGAGGAGAAGAGGAACAAGAAACTAGAACACCTCCTTATGCTGTCTTATAGAGAACACTCTATGGCATTTATTACAACACATAACAGTCTCATCAGCAACTTCAATAATATGCAGAATGTTAACAACACTTCTGAGACAAAACCCAATATAATCCCCCCTTCAGTCAGTCAGTTCAGGTTCCATATTAATATTAGTCCATTTATGTCTCTTATCACAGTTCTACCTCCACCAACCACTCTGGTTTGGTGAGGAAAGGAAAAAAAAGTAAAATATGGTGTTGAAGTAAAAAAAATAATAAAATAAATTCAGAGCTCTGAGAAAAACTTTGTCAATCTACCCGGGTAGTGTGTGTGTGTGGATAAGCCCAGTGCTTATCTGCAAAGATGAGTAAAATCCTCGTTCGCCGTCCTTCTGGGTGGAGCGATGCGTCTCTGGAAAAAACCCCACTGGATTCGCCTTCCAATCGCCAATCGAGTATCCAGCAACTGTCTCTCGCACTATGTCCCAACAAAGTAAAATAACAACTGGAAAAAGGGATGCATGGTAAGCAAATCCTAATAAGTCTGTAACTGTAAGAACCTTAACACTTAGAAAAAACAGTTCTTATTCTCTTCGGTACTCAATGCGCTTGTGCGTTCTTCTTCTAGCTTGCTGGCTATCTGCTCCGCTGCAGCTCTTCTTCTTGCCGCATAATGCAGTGCAGGACAACTATAGCGCCATCACTGCCCTCTGTTGGACAGAATCAGTACTGCATACATTAAACATTAAATCACTGGCTTGAACAGCAGTGGATAACCTTGAGAGGGTTACATAGGCAAGTATATTTCTCCTTTTTAATCAAGAAAAAAGGGGGGAAAAAAGAAACAGGGCAGGGTTCGGTGGTTGAATCATCCGTCCCCACCAATGCCAAAACCAAATCTACACCCTTGCCACAACCTCAAACATCTCTGGGATCGGCTGTTTGTCCTTGATGTTGAGAACAACAGATCTTCCTCCACAGCTCTCACAGAGCTCCTGGATGTCCTGGTTTTTCTTTAAAAAGTTAAGAACAGTTGGATCTGTAGGATCTGAGTCCACAGTGAACAGAATCATGGTGAAGTCATTGACTCGAGAGCTGAATGTGTTCTGGATGGTCTCTAACTCTCCCTTGTCTTCATCAGTGAGGGAATCCACAGGTAGGACCAGGATGAAGGCGTGGACACCCTCAGGATCACAGAGGGAGATACACCTGAGTGATTCTTCCATCACTGCCTCCTGAGGTTTTCCATACAAGGCAGGCAGCTCCACCAGGGAAACCCAACGTCCACACACCTCTCCCTGATGTTTAACACACTCTGATGAGTTGGAGACTGAATGAAGCTCTGTCTGACCTAAAATGGCCTTGGCTGCTGAAGTCTTCCCTGCTCCTCTCCTCCCACACAGAACCAGGTTTAAAACAGACTTTGGTCTCATGAATAATCCACCATCCTCATCCTCAAATACATCACAGCTCAGATGATCTTCATTTATCTCCTTCGCTGTTTGAACCAAACGTGTTAACAGCTCTGAATGTTCAAAGCTCTTCTGCCACAGGTATCTGTATCTGCACAGTCTGATTATGTCATTTAACGGTGGATGAGTCACACAGTTTTCAAATGAGCTCTCCTCTCTGCATGTTGACATGAAAATTAGTGAATGGTCAAATGATCGATCACTGAAGAGCTGAAGGGCTCTGCAGAGTCTCTGTTTGTGCTCCTCAGTGAAGTCTTCAAGCTGCAGAACCAGCAGGAACACATGAGGTCCAGGATCAGAGAGCATCACACAGTTTTTCACATGTTCCTTCAGTTTGTCCTCAGAGATGTTTGGAAGCAGCAGATCTGGAGTGCTGATGAGAACGAGTTTCTTTTCCTTCAGTGGTCTACTTGTCTCACAGCAGTCCGGCTCCACAGTGCTGAACTCAGTCTCTCCCACTATGAAGTTCCCCACATCTCTCCTCAAAGACCAGCTGTTCCCCAGCAGAACAACCCTCAGCTCAGACACTGAAAAGACAAAAACTAAATTAGATATACACATCAGGCATTCAGAGGAAGCTGACGTTTCATGAGGTGTTTCTCTGAGTGGGTTGTGTGCTAGTGCAGAGGCTAAAGACAAAGTGAATTTTCTACAGAATGTATCAGGCATTATTGATGTCATGAGTTACAGTTACATGGTTACTCCTAAATTTATGAGACTACGTAGATGAAAGAGTCCACTGATTATGTTGGAACATGACAGGAAAAAGCTGCAAAAATGCAGCAACAGATTCACAAAAAGGTTCAAATGGAAAAAGCTGAAACACAAAGACTAAAGCTACACTGACACCTGACTGTGGGGGTCAGCCAGGCAGATACAGGACTGTGTGAGGTGATTTGGACAGATGAAGATCAGATGATGGAGAAAGTTTGGAAAATTCAACAGATCCAACAGAACTGGGAACATGGATGGAAAGAAGTCACTGTGAGAGTCTGAACTGTGCATCCTGAATGGTAAAATAGCTGTAAACACCATAACTGCAGTTTAACTCACTGGAAGGTTTTATGTTGGGATTGCTGCTGCTGTGTCTGAGGGGTTGAAGGTTTCCTGTAATAAAACAAAACGATGATGATGTCACACACAGACACACTGGTTCATAAATAACTACTATCGACACATGAGACCTCTTTCTAGTGAATCTTTTCACTGTGTTGGTTTTGATCCTGTGTTTGATGCCTTGACTCATATGTGTTGGCTTTTGTTCTTTCTCAGTATTAGATGTTAGCAGTGCTCTGTAAATTGGTTACATTTGGTCTCAAACATCTATTTATCAAGGCAATACGAATAGTCACATTTAAATTTTCCCAACTTGTTATCAGGGTCCCTCGGTTGTTGATCCAGAGTTTTGAGTTTACGTGGAATCATAGTTCTTGTGGTTTTGACTATGTTATTTTCGTCCATCGATCCATCCACCTCCTTCTGCTTATCAGGGGCCAGATTGCAGGGGCAGGAGCCTAAGCAGAGAAACCCAGACCTCCCTCTCTCCAGCCACCTCCTCCAGCTTGTCCAGGGGGACAAAAAGGCATTCCCAGGGCAGCCAAGAGATATAATCTCTCCAGCATGTCCTAAGTCTGCCCCCGGGCCTCCTTCCAGTGGGACATGCCATTAACACCTCACCCAGGAGGTAAACAGGAGGCATCCTTTTTTTTTTTTTTGTCTGTCCCATTTGGTTCTTTAGCCGTCAGAATTGTTGTCTGAAGACCAACAAGGATACCAAATGGATTTATTTTGCCAAATGGATCATCATGGCATTGCCGTATTGGTCCATTTGATCAACCTTTGTTGTTATTATTTATTTTATTTTCAGTTGTTACAGATGGGACAGACATGACTGGGGGATAGGAAAGGGAGAAAGAAAGAGAGGAAGGAAAAGAAAAACAGAAGGGAAAAGGGACAGTGAGAAAGGGCACTTACAAAGACAAAGAAAAAAAAATCTCCTGGATCACCTGTTGAGAGAAAAAGAAGAGAAAACAAGCAAAAACAAAACAAAAAAAAGCAACATACTAAACACAACACCATCACGTTAATCTAGCTAAGTGTGAACAACACTAAATACTAAATATTGAATGTTGTTGTGCAGCACGCAGGACCGACAGCGCACAATGTGCTTTGAAGTAGCAGCTAAGAAAGGTGTAGTTCATGTCTACGAACAGTGAACACCCATGTGCACACCTGTGTGGATCAGCGCGCTTGTATACAAAAGGTTTCTCCATGTAACGGTCTGCTAGAGGGTGTGGAGGGCCATAGCCCCGTCCCCCAGGGCATGAAGCAGGCATGGAGGAGATCCAGGCTCCAGACATCCAGAGGCCCCAGAGTGCGAGAGCCCAAGGAGTGCCACCGGAGGGGCATCTGTGCCACCCTCCTGGGAAGGGCTGAGGAGATCCCCAGACGAGGGGTCACCCAGTAGCCACGGAGCAGAAGCCAGAGGGGGCTGCGCTGGCATGCCCGCCGGCTCTGCCGGCAGCCAGCTGTGCCAGAGTGAACCGAGTCGCAGGCCCCGAGGCCGGACGCCCGAGGGCCCCCTTTGCCCCGGAAGAGGCCTGACTGAGCGACAGGCACCAGGTCCTGCCAAGTAGCCACCGGGAGTAAGCCGGTGCATACCTGAGCGCCCAGCCCCGGACACCAAGAACCACCAATGCACCAACCCCTGAGGGCATCAGTTACCGGCAGGGAGTGTGGTGAGGGGAGATAGGCCTCCACACTTTGGAGGGCCTGGGAGTTCCCAGGGAGGTGGAGTCTAAGACCTGACCTGACATATAGACACAGACAAACAGGCACACACAGACACAAACATGCTTTCCCACCCTCATGCACACATATACAAACACTCAGCACTCACCCAACGTAGGGATAGACATACATGGACATGTACACACAATCATACTCCCCAAACATACTCTATACCCCGGGTCCAGGTACCCTCACCCCCAGAGGGGGAAACGGCACCCAGACCCAAGAGATGTGACCCTTTCCGCCGGGGTGGAGGCAAGCAGACCGCCCCAGGCTCCGCAGCAGCAGGGAGGCCAATCGGACAGCCAACACCTCCTCCCAGCCCCCCGCCCCGATGGCTAGTAGAGAATGGGGGTGTGTGAAGACCCCATACCTCCCTCCTCCCACTCATGTGTAGTGTTGCTGCGTGTTGTTCTAAAGTGCATTTAAAACAAGGGAGGGCATGGTGCTGCTGCCAGAGAGCAGCAGGTGTTAGCACGGCCCCTCCCGAGAACCCTCAATGTCTACATGGATTTAAAATTGAGAGGTGGGCACCGGCGCCAGAGGTAGGGTTGAATACACAGACCGTCCACTGGACGCCGTTAACGTGGTCACCCTCAAGGCCCTATATATATATGTGTGTGTTATGAGAGTGTGAATAATGTGGATGTCTAAGTTGTGGAATAAAATTGAGGCACAGGTGGACAGAAGGGGACAGAGGGGGGGGAATGCCTCCCCTGCACCCTGGTGACACACCCGCACCCCAAGGCCCTACCTGTGTGGGTGGGTGTGGTGGAGCGGGAAGAGGGAGGCAGCCGGGGATGGGGAGGAAAAGAAGGGAGGGGCAAGATGCCCCTCCTTAGGGCCAGCTCCCCCGCTGACCCCAGTAGGCACCCCCGTCCTCTGGTACCCACCCAGGCCCATCCAGACCGGGGCCTATGGCAGCAGCACCGCCAAGCCCCACAGGACCTGGGGAAGCCCACCCTACCCCACCGCAGAGGAAACTGTACCCACCCCAACATTCAATCATCTCCAGACTACACAAGACAACAGACACCCAGGTTAGGTTTATTCTCCACCTCTCCTATGTCTCTCCCCCACCTGCAGAGTGGACTTCTGCAAGGATGGAACAACCTCCCTGCCAGTTGAAGAGCCCCCCAGTTAGGCCGATGCACTAGAGGCCCCCTGCGCCAGGGCTGAGCCCCCGTTCACCCACCCGCCCACAACCTCGGCGACACACCGACGAGGACCGAAGCCCCCAAGGCCCAGCCAGAGCCCCATCACGGAGACGAAGCACCCCCGAACCCCAAGCCCCCACGCCTGCCCCGGATCCACTCAGGGGCAGCCAGGCTACCAGGCCAGTAACCTACGTCCGCCAGCACAGACCATCCTCCAGCCCCGCTGCACGCAGCCACGAGGAGAACACCCTCTAAGAGCGACCAGAGCCACTAACCAGGTTATGACCACAACCCCCCGGGTTGAGCCCTCCCGGGATAACGTCTCTAGGGGTTCTCCTGGCGCCCTAAGCCCGTCTCAACCTCCACATCAACCACAATAGCGAAGGCAGGACCAAACCATGACCCCCCACCCCCACTAAGTGATGAAGCCGATCAAAGGAGCCCAAAGGGATTGATCAAATGTGGTGGCAGAGGCTGTATCAAGACTAATGTGATCTATTAGATGGTTTTTATATTGATCAGAATTAAGATTATTTTTATTTTTCCAGTTAAGGAGGACCGTTTTCTTGGCAATGCATAGGGCAGTAAAAACCATGTGGACTGTATTAGTTTCTGTAGTGACATCATCCAATTTTCCCAACAAGCATACTAAAGGGGAGGCTGGAATTTTACATTTCAGACACTTTGATAAGTCTTCACATATCTCACGCCAAAACTTCTGCACTGGTGGACAGAACCAAAGAGCGTGGATGTAATTGTCTGGTGTATTGCCTTGACAGTGTGAGCAGTTGTTGGAAGATGTAAAGCCCATCTTGAACATCCGATGACCTGTATAGTGCACTCTATGTAGTAATTTGTATTGTATTAATTGCAGACTGGAATTTTTAATCAATTTAAAGGTTTTTAAGCATATCTGAGACCAGAAGTTTTGGTCTAAGCTTACTGATAAATCTGCTTCCCACTTTGCAATAGGAAGGGATATTGATTCATCTATTTTAGAAAGTATTCTGTATATTTTAGATAATAATTTGGGGGATTTAAGAGTAAGAAAGTGTACCGCACTTGGTGGTGTTTGTAATTTAGCTTGACCTAGGTTAAATTTCTTTTTTACTATGGATTTAATTTGTTGATATTCTAAAAATCTTTTCTTGTTGATCCCATATTGTGTAACTAGTCTGCCAAATGGAATAAATTCTGTTCCCTCTAATATATGTTCTAGGTATTTAATTCCTTTACAACTCCATTCTGGAAAATTAATCATATTATTGTTTTGTAATATGTCAGGGTTATTCCAGATAGGTGTACGTTTGCATGGGATTAATGAGGACTCTGTCATTTTTAGAAACTCCCACCATGCTGTCAGAGAAGAACTGATGTTGATGCTTTTAAAACATTCATGTCTTTTGATGTTTGAGCTGATAAATAGTAGGTCTGAAATTTCTAGATTATTACATAGTGCCTGTTCTACATCTAGCCAGGGCTCATCTAAGAAGGTGTGTTTAAACCATCTAGAGATGAACTGAAGCCTGTTGGCTAAAAAATAGTGATTAAAGTTAGGCAGATCTAATCCTCCTTTATCCTTGGTCCTTTGTAATGTTTTTAAGCTGATACGTGGGGGTTTGTCTTTCCAAAGGAATTTAGAAATACATGAGTCTAGAGATCTGAACCAATCTTGTGATGGCTTATTTGGGATCATTGAAAACAAATAGTTTATTTTTGGCAAGACCATCATTTTTATAGCGGCGACCCTTCCCATGAGTGATATGGGTAAAGATTTCCATCTAGCCAGATCGCTTTCTACCGTCTTTAAAAGCGGGATGTGGTTTAATTTAGTTAATTCTGAAAGCTTAGGAGAGACATTAATACCTAAATATTTTATATTTCCAGATTGCAGTGGTGTAGGAGAAGAATTATGGAAGGAGCAATTAATCGGAAGAACTGTAGCTTTTGACCAGTTAATTGAATAATCTGAGACTCTTGAGAAAGAATTTATCAATGCAATCACCCCAGAGATATTGGTTTGTGAGTTTTGGAGAAAAAGTAACACATCATCCGCATAAAGGCTGATTTTATGTTCCACGTGCTTGCATTTTATGCCCTTAATTACTGAATTCTGTCTAATTGCTGCTGCTAGTGGCTCAATAAAAATTGCAAACAGTGAAGGGGAGAGTGGGCATCCCTGCCTGGTGCCCCTCAGGAGACAGAAGCTGGAGGATGTCTGGTCATTTGTTCTGACACAAGCTGTTGGGGAATTATATAATATTTTTAACCAGTTTATGAAAGAAGATCCAAAACCAAATTTGTGTAAAGTTGCAAATAGAAATTTCCAGTTAACTCTGTCAAACGCTTTTTCTGCATCAAGAGACAATATTATGGTTTCAATGTTTTTACTGCATGAGTAGTCTGTTAAATTAAGTAATGTGTATTTGTTGATGAGTGCCTACCTTTTATGAAACCAGTTTGGTCAGGATGAATTAAAGGTTTTCTCTAATCTTTTTGAGAGGGCTTTGCAGATTATTTTAAGGTCTACATTAATAAGGGATATTAGACGATAGCTTGAGGGATATATAGGGTCTTTGCCTGGTTTTAGTAAGAGACTGATATTTGCAGAGTTCATATTTGGTGGTAGTCTACCATTTTCTTTGATTTCCTGCAGCATTCTGTAAAAAACTGGTGCTAGAATCGTCCAGAATTCTTTGTAGAATTCTGCAGGAAAGCCGTCTGGACCTGGAGCCTTATTATTGGGCATACTTATCAGGGCTTCCTGGAGTTCACCTGGCGTCAGTGGCGAAACCAGTGCCATTGCTTGGGTGTCTAATAATTTTGGAAGAGTTATGTTGTCCAGAAACTGATCAATTTCGTTTTTAGATGGGTTTATTTGTGGTGTATATAAAGTTTCATAGAAATCCCTAAAAATTTTGTTTATTTTTTTAAGATCATATATTGTATTCCCAGATAAATCTTTAACAGCACATATAGTTGTTTTTTCTTTATTGATTTTTAACTGGTTAGCAAGAAATTGTCCGGATTTATTACAGTGTTCATAATTTTGCAGGCGAAGTCTTTGTACTAAGAATTTAGTCTTTTTATTAATAATTTCATTTAATTCTAGTTTTGTTTTGCGTATTTTGTTTAATATTTCTTGATCTTGGTGTGATACATAGGCTTTTTCTAAGGATTTGATGTTTTTTTCTAGTTCTTGAATATTTTTGTTTTCTTCTTTCTTCTTATGTGATGAGAAAGAAATTATTTTACCTCTCATCACGGCTTTCCCTGCTTCCCAGAGGACAGATGCTGATGTTCCAGGAATGTCATTAAAGTCTAAATATGAAGTCCATTCTTTTTTAAAGTATTTGATAAACTCTTCATCTTTGAGCAGCGATGTATTAAATCTCCAGTTTTTTCTTGGTGTGGTATTATTCTTCTGCATTAGTGTTAAAGATACAGGAGCATGATCGCTGACAGCTATAGGATGAATCTCAGTGTCTGAAATGTCACTCAGCAGTGAGCTGCTGACCAAAAAATAATCCAGACGAGAGTAGGAGTGATGGACATGTGAGAAAAAAGTATATTCCTTACTGGTGGGGTGAAGGGAGCGCCATGCATCGCAAAGACCAAAGTCGCTCATATACTGTTTGATTATATTTGTGGACTGCCAATTACACTGAGTTCCTGCTGTATTGAGCCTATCCATTTCTTCATTTAGTCCAAGGTTGAGGTCGCCTCCAAGAACAAGTGTGCCATCTAAGTGTTCAGAGAGTGCACTAAAAAAACCGTGAAAGAATGAGGGGTCATCAACATTTGGACCATATACACTTACAATACATAGCTTTTTATCACGTATAGATAGTTTAATGATTAAGAATCTGCCCTCTGGATCTATAACTGTATCGAGTACTGTGAAATTAATATTTTTATGTATTAGAATTGCTACTCCCCTTTGTCTAGAATTATAACAAGCTGAGAACACATTAGGAAACTCAGGTGTTTTAAGTTTATTCAAACCTGTGACAGGCATGTGGGTTTCTTGTAATAAAACAACCTCTGCCTGTAGTTTTTTAGGTTGGTTAAGTATTTTTAACCTTTTTTCCCTAGAGCCAGCTCCATGCACATTCCATGTGACAAACCTTAGCGTGCCCATAGTTGTGTGTTTGTGCCTAATGACATACGCTGTGTGTCTTGCTTAGACGGGTGAGGAAAATGGAAACACATCATTTTTTTTTTTTTTTGTAAATAAAGAGAAGAAAATGCGCAGCGTGAAGCTCCATAGGTCTGACTATGTGTGTGCATAATAACTAAAATGAGCAAATGTGTGCGTGTGTGTGTCCTATATCTGTGTGCACTGTGTGGCTGTTGTAAATGTGTTGCCTTTAAACGCATGTGTGTGCGTGATCGTGCAGAGTGAGCATGTAGAAATAGACAGTGTCGTTTGTGGATGGATAGGGAAACAGGTGATCGCCGCAGTGATAGAAAAGAGAAGCAAGGAAACCAAAGAGCAAGGTGAGCGACAAGAGAGAGAAAAGGGGGAAAAAGAAATAAAAACGGAAACATTCCAATTAAAGCATTGGCGGAGAGTGACGGTGACGTTATACTAAATTAGCAAACTGAGTTAAGCAAAAGTTAATACAAGAGAGTGTGAGTGAAGAGAATAGCGTAGCGGATTCTTATCTGGTGTGCGGTCAATACAGCCATGGAGTGATGCCGGGGTCGCGGTAGAGCTGTCCGTCCACGTAGAGCCGGTCCACGGCGATGACAGCCCGGGAGCCTTTCTGAATAAAACTACGTCGGACTGGGAACAGGACCCTGCGTCGTTCCAGGATCTCTCTGGGGAACTGGTCGTTCACGCTGAAGTCCGTTCCTTTCAGCTCTCTGCCGCGACTCTTCACCTGCTCCTTCTGCTTAAAGTGGCCGAATTTGGCCACAATAGGACGTGGTCTCCCGCTTCCTGTCTTCGGAGCCCCGATGCGATGCACTCTTTCAAACCCTATGTTTTTCACCGTGTCCTCCGGCAGCTTCAGGTGGATTTTAATGAAGCTTCTCACGGTCATTTCCGGGTCCTCTCCGGCAGACTCTGGAATACCAGAAAACACAAGATTATCTCTCATGCTACGGGCTTGTAAATCCATAACGGTCTGTTTTATTTTTTTATTTTCTATGTTTAATTGGGTCACATTTTCGGTTAGAGATTTGACCGAGTCCCGTAGCGTGGCGTTTTCTGCAGCAAGTGTTTCCACCTGCTTCTGGCTGAACTCCAGGGATTCTTTTAGAGATTGAAATTCCCGGTGTAAGATCTCTACCAGGTACAGCCTCGCATCAAAACTGGACAATCGCTTATCGATTGACTCCAGGATGTCGACGATATGTCGACCGCAGCCTCCAGGCTGGGCACGCAGCAGGAGGGAGGCAAAGAAGCCCCCCAACCAGGCTGAGAGGACCCACAGAGCCCCAGCAGCCACGGTCGATCACAGCCCCGGTGCAGAGAGCCCCCTCCGAGGAAACACTGGAGATATGACCTAATAAGAATATAAACAGGATAAAAAGATAAAATAAATAAGAGTGGGATACAATATAAATATAAGTATAAACAGAGTAAGAAGATAAAAAATGAATAAGAATACAATCAATAGATATTAGGTAAAACTAAATTAATAATATAAATAGAATAACAGGATAGAATAAATAAGCATAAAATAAATAAACGTTAGTTAAAAGCTAAATTAAAAAGGTGGGTCTTGAGCCTGTTTTTAAAAACGTGAACGTTCTCTGCGGCCCTGAGCTCCTCCGGCAGGCTGTTCCACAGTCGAGGACCATACCACTGAAAAGCTGCCTCTCCGTGAGTATGTGTCCTGACTTTAGGGACAATCAAAAGGCCAGTACCAGAGGACCTCAAGGTCCGCGAGGGTTCATATGGTAAAAGCAAATCTGAGAGATAAGAAGGCCCAAGACCATTCAGACATTTAAAAACCAATAAAAGAACTTTAAAATCGATCCTGAAACACACAGGGAGCCAATGCAGTGATTGTAAAACCGGTGTAATGTGGGCCCGCCCTCTGGTCTTCGTCAGCACACGAGCTGCAGAGTTTTGTAAAAGTTGCAAAGGTGAAATATTCTTTTTGGGGAGACCAGAGAGCAGGGCATTACAGTAATCCATGCGACTGGTAATAAAAGCATGCATCAGCATCTCCGTGTTGGCCCGAGAGAGAATAGGGCGGACTCTCGCTATATTTTTTTAGATGATAAAATCCAATTTTGGTTACGTGTTTAATATGAGGGATAAAACCAAGCTCAGAGTCGAAAATAACACCCAGGTTTTTCACTTGTAGTGAAGGGCATAGTGAAAATGCCTGTAATTTAGACAAGAGTTTCTCTCGCTGAGCCTCAGGACCAATGATTAAAACTTCAGTTTTGTCCTGGTTAAGCTGTAAAAAGTTTTCTGCCATCCAAGATTTTATATCTAGAATACAGTTAAAAAGGGCATCCATTGGTCTGGTGTCATCAGGAGACACGGAGATATACAGCTGAGTGTCATCAGCGTAACTGTGGAAGTTCACTCCATGCCGCCTGATGACACCACCAAGAGTGAGCATATACAAATTAAAAAGTACAGGGCCTAAAACCGACCCTTGGGGCACACCACATGTCATTTTATGGATCTTAGAGGAGCATGTATCCATACACACCATAAAAGTTCTGTCTGAGAGATAGGAAGTGAACCAGTTGTGTACAGCACCAGAGAGGCCCACCATGTGTTTCCACCATACTAATACAGCTTGTGACCATAGGTGAGGTTAGGGACATACACCGACTGGGAAATTGAAAGCTTCACTTTTATGCTCAGCTCTCTTTGCACCATGACGGACCAGTACAGGGTCTGCATCACTGCAGCCGTAGCACCAATCCGCCTGTCGACCTCCCGCTCCCTTCTCCCGTCACTCGTGAACAAGACCCCAAGATACTTAAATTCCTCCACTTGGGGCAGGAACTCGTCCCTGACCTGGAGTGGGCACTCCACCCTTTTCCAGCTGAAGACCATGGCCACAGATTTGGAGGTGCTGATTCTCATTCCCACAGCTTCACATTCGGCTGCAAATCATTCCAGTGCGAGCTGGAGGCCATCATCCGATGAAGCCAGCAGAGCGACGTCATCTACCCCTAGCAATTCTGTCCATAAAAATTATTAACAGAATCTGTGACAAAGGGCAGCCCTGGTGGAGTCCATCACCCACCGGAAATGAGTCCAACTTATTGCAGTCTATGCAGACCAAGCTCTAGCAATGGTTGTATGGATCGAGTGGCCCGTAGCAATGAGCCAGACACCCCATACTCCCAAAACACCTCCCACAGGACACTCTGAGGGACATGGTCAAATGCTTTCTCTAGGTCCACAAAACACATGTAGACTGGTTGGGCAAACTCCCATGCACCCTCAAGTATTCTTGAGAGGGTAAAGAGCTAGTCCAGTGTTCCACCACCAGGACAAAACCACATTGTTCCTCTTGTATCCGAGGTTTGACTAACAGACAAATTCTCCTTTATAGCATCCTGGCATAGACTTTCCCAGGGATGCTGATCTGTGTGATTCCCCCTATAGTTGGAACACATGCTCTGTTCCCCATCTTAAAGACGGGAGCCACCACTCCGGTCTCCCAATCCACAGGTACTCCCCTTGACCTCCATGCAACATTGTAGAGGCGAGTCAACCAAGACAACCTTACAGCATCCAGGGCCTTCAGGAACTCAGGGCAAACTTCACACAGCCCAGGGTCTCTGCCACCAAGGAGTTGTTTAACTGCCTCAGTGACTTCACCTTGCGAGATAGATGAGTCATCCCTTCGTCCCCAGACTCTTCACGGAAGACATGCCAGTGGGATTAAGGAGATCCTCAAAATATTCCTTCCACTGCCCGTCAATGTTCTCAGTTGAAGTCAGCAGCACTCCACTCACACTATACACAGAGCAGGTAAAGCACCACTTTAAAGCACCACTCCTGAGTCGCCTGACTGTTTGCCAGAATCTTTTCAAGGCACTCCGAAAGTCTTCCCACACCCTAGTTTTGCTTCAGCTATTACTCGAGCCGTGTTCTGCTTGGCCTGTTGATACCTACAAGACCAATAGGACTCCTTCTTCAGGCTGGTGGCTCCCTTCACCTCTGGAGGTGTGCGTTGAAGATCTCACATACCGGGGCCTCTGCCGGGTGTTCCCAGCGCACCCTCACTATACATTTGGGTCCGCCAGTTCTGTCCAGTATCTTCCCCCACCACCTGATCCAACTCACCACCAGGTGGTGACCAGTTGACAGCTCAGCCCATCTCTTTACCCGAATGTCCAGAACATATGGCCACAGGTCTGGTGATACGATTACAAAATCGATCATCGACCTGTGACCTAGGCCATCCTGGTGCCACATGCTTATTGACACCCTTATGTTCGAACATGGTGTTCATTATGGACAAACTGTGATTTACACAGAAGTCCAACAACAAAACACCACTCAGGTTCAGATCTGGGAGGCCGTTCCTCCCAATCAGGCCCCTCCAGGTTTCACTGTTGGTGCCCGCTAGGGCTGCCACAAACGATTATTTTGATAGTCGACTAGTCACCGATTATTTTTGCGATTAGTCAACTAATCAGATCATGCATCCATTGGACGTAAAACGTACAGCTTATTGCACCAGCATGCATCTGCTCTTATATAACTATCAATAGCTTACAGCTTTAAGTGTTTAAGGTATGTGCTAACTAAAAATAAAGACAAGGTGATAGTTTATCAAATTTTAATGAAATTTGCAGATTGTCTTGGTGGAGTTTAATAAACTCAGCCGTCTGCTCCTTGCTATCTAAAATATAACAGGACGCCAGAGTAAATTCTTGAGCATCTCACACTTCTGATGATCAGTTGACTGTTTGACGTTTATTCAGCTGTGTAAAAACTATAACTTTAACGTCAGCTAAACCGATTTACTCAGGAACAAATAAAACACTGAAAAAGCCAAACAATAATATTTTAAGTTATCTAAGTGACTTATATATCATGTTTAACCTGAGTAGCGAAAGACTGCGGTGGGTTTGAAAATGATTTGCCGGGAGTCCGGTGTTCTCACTGGATCTAGTGAGCCTTGAACCTCGGCTAGCTATCGAGCTGGTGGGTAACAGACGTCTCCGAAAGCGTCGGAGCACTTTAGAAAATTTTAATGAAATGTCTTGACAAACCGAGCAGATATTTGAAATTTACACAGCTACATTCTCGCCTGAAAAGATATTAAAACTTAATTTTGTGACCCAGAAAGAACAATAAGAGTAATACTAAAACTAACTAGCTGCCGCCATTGTTGGAAACTGAGCAGGGCCACACTATGAATTCTGGGATAGGTTGGGCCATGAAGGGTACACCCGACCCATCCTTCAAATCTGTGGAAATGAAGGACGCATTTGGAGGAGTCTTCGAATTTGGACAGACTTCGTCGTGTGGTTGTAACTAATCGGCCTACAAATGCGGGCTCAGGAGGATGCGGTTCCTAAATTTGGACACAGCTACGATAACGGACACTGCTTCTTCTTCGGGGTTCAACGGCAGCTGGCATCCTTGTACGTGCAGTGCTGCCATCTTCTGTTTCAGTCCGTTATTACACTCTTAAATCCTACTACTTATTACTGCGTCTTTTGGGATCTTACAAAGCTTCAAACAACTCGTCGACGATTTTGATAGTCGACGTAATCTTGACTAGTAGACTAATCGTGGCAGCCCTAGCGTTGATTAGGACTCAGTAGGACAACAGAGTCCCCAGATGGAGCACCTTCAGGCACCCTGTCCAAGGAACTCTGAACCATCACATTAGCGCAGACGACAGTCAGGACACGTTCCCCAACCCGAAGGCGCAGGGAAAAAAACCTCCCATCCACTGGGAGAAACCCCAATGTACAGGTAGCAAGGCGAGGCAATACTAGGATACCCACCCCAGCCCGCCGCCTCTCACTAAAGGCAACTCCAGACTGAAACAGAGACCAGCCCCTCTCCAGGAGACTGGTTCCAGACCCCAAGCCATGCATTCCGGTGAGCCCGACTATATCTAGACTATATCTATCTATATCTAACTAATGAAAACATTAAAATATCAGAATAAAAACCAAGCTTATGTTGATTCTTCAGTAAACTGCAGTTTAATGCATCTGCAGCTTGTGTCTGTCAGCATCACTGAGGAGGACACTCTGTGATGCTGAGTGTCCTCCTCTGTGATCCGTGACTTTGGGAAATACTCCTCTAATATTTCTGAGAAACTAAAAAAGCTCATCTGTCAGCTCTGAAGTATGATCTCACTCGAGAAATAAAAAACAAATAGAAATGTGCTGAGGTTATTCTGCTCACAGCTGGTGATTCCACCTGTCCCAGTGTGACCTGAGTCCATCAGTCTACATCTGGACCTTAACAAAGTGTTTTTTTTCACTGCGCCATGAAACAGATATTTATGCAATTTTATAACTGTTGTTCTGTGAGCTTATCATTGTGTAATTATGCATATCGCTTCATGGTGTGTTTTAAATTAGGTTGTTTATACTTGTATATCATGTAAAGGTGGCCAAGTGTACATACAGGTTATAATTATACAGGACTGCTTTTCACAGTATTGTTTTATATGAACATTATTTTTTTTGTTTTTGCTCTGAAACTTTATAACCTGTGTGTGAGCCATACAGTCATTGATGTGAGCCCTGCCTGATGTGATTCCTGTGGGGAGGCATCAGACAACCCCACAATTTGGTGACCCTGCTGAGCCAAAAGCAGCTGTTTACAGTTAGAGCTTCATCATTCTGTTTATTTTATTCAATAGTCACATTTGAAAAAAAAAATATTAACAGACAAAAGTAAAACAGAACTTAGTTATGCAGAAAAAAGAAATAATGAATTAATTATCGCAGGTAAAAATGCACAATAATTTATAATAGCTTACAATATTACAATAATAGTTTCACAATAATGTTTAAGTATACATGTTAATAAAGTTCAAGAAAAAAAAGCTTGGCTCCTCCTACTCTAACATCTAAAATAGTGTCTGAGGCCTACATTAACAGAGATATTTATCTCAATTTAATCATTGAGTCACATCATTTCATAGAGATTATAGAGCAGATTATAGAGAGAGAGCAGATTAAGGTCCATGAATCATATCAGGACCACCAAACACAGTCCAAGCTGGTTCTACACTATGAGGTGCCGTAAGGGACATTATTACTGAAATGCTCTCACACACACTACTGAAAAACCAAGGCGTTTCAGTTGAACAGGAAAGCATTTCAGTTGAACAGGAAGGCGTTTCAGCTGAACAGGAAGGCGTTTCAGCTGAACAGGAAGGCGTTTCAGCTGAACAGGAAGGCGTTTCAGCTGAACAGGAAGTTGTTTCCTGACAAGGAAACTGAAGAAAAAAGTAGTAGATTTCAAACAAACCACTACACAGATGTCTACTCAGCAACCTGCTAGTAGCCTAGTGAAGCAGCTGCATTACTTCATTACTGCATTACTAGCCACAGGATTAATTTTGTTTATTACTTTTAAGGTGTCATTCTTTTTGTTTAAACCAGTCGCTCTTGAAAATGGATTTTTGATTAAGTGTTATTACCCTATTATTACATAAGGTTGAATTATGGGGAGAAATTGTGGGTACATATCATTTTCCAAAAATGCAAAGTCTGTTTGGGAAAGTTTGATATCTTGATCGGGATTTTATTTACCTCAAAATCACATTTCAAAATGAAGTCTAATCCTCCTATTTTAATAAACAAGGATCGTGGGATGTGGAACTACATAGTCTGGCTGTGACAGACAAGATTTTAACCATTTAATTCTAATGGTGCCAACCATAAATTCAAATTCTGGAGTTTTGATACCACCTTTATTGTATTCCTTCACAAGCTGAGATCTTTCAATGTAATGGGTTTTATTCCTCCACAAAAATTAGAAAATAACTGTGTTAGCCTTATAAATGTTTTTAGAGGAGATATATAGAGAGTGACAAGGATAAATCAATTTGGAGATGCCTTCAGCTTTAGATATGATGTTTCTGCCAAAAATAGTGAGGTCTCTGGTTAACCAGTGGCTAAGTGATTTCTTCATCTCCATGATACGGTTAGAAATATTCATGTCTTCTCTGCTAATTAGGTTTTTAGATATTATCAGCCCTATATATCCAACTTTAGATTCAACTCTAACCAAAGCTATTGAGGAGTCAGAGCTTGTATGAATCAGGAGTAGTTCACATTTTTTGATACTGAGAGATAAACAAGAAGCTTTAGAGAAACTTTCGTTTTCTCTACCACGTATTTATCTTTCAAAAAAATAAATGTATCATCTGCGAATTGACTTATTTTGAAGTCTTTATTAAAAATTGATATTCTTTGTATGTCGTTAGAATTCTTGATTGATAGTGTTAACAGTTGAGTTGCCAATATAAAAAGCTTAGGGGAAATAGGACATACTTGTCAAATTCCGTATTGCAACTTGAATCCATTCCTGGATTCAAGGAAGCTAATATATTCTTAAGTAATGCGGCTGCTTCACTTAGGCTACTAGCACAGCCGTCCCCAACCTCCAGGCCCTGGACCAGTACCGGTCTGTGAGTCATCTGGTACCGGGTCGCAAGAGTTAAGGCTCGAGTTTGAAATTTGTGGTTTTCAGGGGATTTATCGCTTTTTTTTATATATATATCGTTTATATTGTTAACTCGGTTTCCCTGGGTCTTTTCCTGTGTGTTATGAATAAATATTCTTTCTTTTTGGTACCAGTACTGGTTTTATTTTATTGTATCTATCCACAACACCTTAAAGACCGGTCCGTGAAAATATTGTCGGCCATAAATGGTCCATGGTGCAAAAAAGGTTGGGGACTGCAGTACTACCAGGTGGCTGAGTAGACATCCTTGTAGTGTTTTGTAATTTACCACTTTTTCCATCAGTTTCCTTGTCAGGAAACAACTTCCTGTTCAGCGGAAATGCCTCTGGTTTCAGTGGAGTGTGTGAGTGACAGGAGAATGGTGGCTAAGCTGTCATCCCTGCTGGACAACATCTCCCACCCCATGCATGAGACTGTGACAGCACTGAGCAGCTCCTTCAGTGGGAGACTGCGGCACCCACGGTGTGGGACGGAGAGATTTCGCAGGTCTTTCCTCCCCACTGCTGTCAGACTCCACAACAAAGACTTTAACTAATCAAACACACACATCCACAAATGTGCAATAACACAAATGTGCAATAATCTTTCTGGCACCGTTGTATTTTTCACTCTGTTGTATATAGCATTTGTATTCTATTTTTATCCTATTGTATATTTTATTCTATTTTATTCTACTGTATATAGTATTCTATTTTTATTCTATTCTGTACAGTTGTGTACTGTATTTATTCTTATTTTATTTTATTCTAATTGTCCTTCATAACTTTTGCACTGTCCACTTCCTGCTGTGACAAAACAAATTTCCCACGTGTGGGACTAATAAAGGTTATCTTATCTTATCTTATCTTATCTTATCTTATCTTATTTCAGTAGTGTGTGTGAGAGCGTTTCAGTAGTGTGTGAGTGCATTTCAGTAATAATGTCCCTTACGGCACCTCATACTACACACCCCACAGAACAGGCCTGTATCAGGACACAGTCATACATGCCAACCCTCCTGATTTTTCCGGGAGAATCCCGAATTTCAGCGCCCCTCCCGAAAATCTCCCGGAGCCACCATTCTCCTGATTTTCTCCTGATTTTCCACCTGAACAACAAAATTGAAAAACCATATCCCAGAATTCATAATGCGGCCCAGCCAATTCCAGTTTCCAACAATGGCGGCAGCTACTTAGTTTTAATATTACTACTCTTTCTGGTCGCAAAATTTTAACATATTTTCAGGCAAGAATGTAGCTGTATAAACTTGAAATTTCTGAGCCAGCAAGAGCAGCAAACTCCCGGCACATCGTTTTCAAACCCCCGTGGACTTTTGCTACTCAAGTTAAACATTATATAAGTCACTCAGACAACTTAAAAATGTCATTGTTTGGATTTTTTCAGTGTTTTATTTGTTTGTGAGTAATTCTGTTTGGCTGAGATAAAAGTTATTAGATTAGATTAATGAAAAATTTTATTAATCCCCCGGGTGGGTTGCTCCTTGGTTTTCACACAGCTGAATAAACATCAAACAGAAAACTGATTAAACAGAAGTGTGAGATGGTCGAGAATTTACGCCAGCGTCCTGTTATATTTTAGATAGCAAGGAGCAGACGTCAGAGTTTCACTCTACCGAGAGAGTTCGTGACATAATTCTGAAGGCTAGACCGTCCAATTTCACAGTTTTATGCTTTCGGAGGACCCGGCCCACGTAGATCGCAAAGGCCGGATCCTCAGGTGGATGCAGCCTCTGAATTTGTACACTCCCGCTGTTTCCGGCCGGACAATAATAATGGTGAAATCCAATTTATTTAAAAGTATTTTTGTATATATATGTATATGTATATCACCTGCCCCCTCCCAACAGCCCTTTTGAATGTCTCCCTAATTCTGAGGTCTCAAGGTTGGCAAGTATGCACAGTGACCAGTGTTGGGAAGGTTACTTTGAAAATGTATTCCACGACAGATTACATGCCCCAAATTGTATTTTGTAACGTATTCCGTTACGTGCATAGCCTAACATATGAAACAGGAAAAGACCGCCGTGTAATCCCTTTATTTCAGCAAAGTGCCTGTATTCTGAATACCACCTTTTTAAACAGTAACTGTAACGGAATACAGTTACTCATATTTTGTATTTTAAATACGTAACGGCGGTTCCGTTACTCCACCCGCAGACGCAAAAGAGAACTGTGTCACTGCGTGCTCATGTCAGGTGTATGCTTCCTGATGCACACGCCTGAAAACATCTGTGAATGATGTCCAAACTGCATTTAATTCACATTTTTCCTTTACAGAAAGATGGCGTTACTCTGTCCGTGTAAAAACTTTCCATCGGAATGATTTGTCTCTGACGGGAGAACAGATGTTCATGAAAACACGCCCACTGGTGTCTGTCACACATGTTCATACTTTAGCATTTAGTAAACAGAAAGCGTTTTTGTGGTGACACACCTGATATCTCTGTCCTCTGAGTTCCTTCCGTCTCTTCACGCACACCAGCCACCATCAAGAGGAAGAGTGCAGAGGTGTGAGCAGCACAGCAGGAAAAGAGGATGGAGGAAAAGATGAAGCAGGATGCAGCAGCTCTGAGATTTAAATCACCTGTTCCAGGTGTTGATGATGAGCAAAACAAAAAAGACACAAGTAAAAGGTCACAAAAGAAATGCAGTAAACTGAGCAGAACTGTAAGCTTAAACACCTGTTAGATCACGAATGTTTGATAAATCTGCATTTGGAAAGGATGAAGATGAAGACGGGGGACAGGGGCGGATCTAGAGAAACTTTTTTAGGGTGCCATGGAAATCGAATGGAGTGGCAAAATCAAAGCCTTTTTTTAAACACATATGCAGGTGTTACATATGGTTCAAATGATTAAAATGCAGTAAGTATACACATGTTTCATATAAATATAGTCTATAACTTAATTTTTTTTCTGTAGCGCACATAATTAAACATTTCAGTTACATAACACATTTGAATTTTAATGTTGTTTGATGTACTGTATATCCTGTATAATAAATTAATATGTAGCCCAATAAGTATAAAATCCAGAAAGCTGACAAACACGTCACGGAAAAAAGTGGATTTTTGGACTCTCTGCACACAGGAGGTGTAACAGTATGTCAGGGTTCCTGGGTCGGTGACCCAGTGCTTTCAGTTCTGTCACGTTTTGTTTCTGTTGCCACATCAATGTCTTCACTTCCTGTTTTGTTCCCATGTCAGCTTGTATCATTAGTCAGATTATGTTCAGCCCTGTACTCACCCGTTTCCAATCATTGTCATCATTCCACCTGTGTATTTAAGCTCCTCTGTTTCACCACTTCTCTGTCGTGTCATTGATGTTCCTGTGATGCTGATGTTCGTGTTATGTTGTCCTTCCCGTGTGTTTTCTCAGTTCAGTCAGCCATTCAGTTGTCCAGCCAGTCAGTGTCCGTTCACCCCCTGTTTATCCACTCCTTATAATAAACCTCCACCAGTCCTCACCTACCTGCGAGTCCTGCGTTTGGGTTCTTTCTTCCTCGCCTCCACGCAACGCCTGACAGAATGACACGACCCGTGCCAAGAAGACACGATTGGAACCCAGCGGACTCGGACCTTTTTGAGCGGCAGGAGGCAGCGCTCTCCTTGTGGGCGGAAAAGCTTAAGGAGAGACAGCGGCTCTTCGCGGAGCGAGAGCACGTCTTCGAGGGTACTCGCTTGGCTCTGGGCGGGCCTCGGAGACGCCGCGGTTCTCCACCTGCTGCCTCACTTGCATCGGAGCATTCGCCGCGGAGAGTGGGCGTCACAGGCCAAGCTTCGGCTGCTCGCTCTCCCGCCGCTCCGCTCCTCGCTCGCCCGCCAGCCGTCTCACTCACCGGCTTCTCCACTTCGCCACGGCACAGCGGCTATGCCTCCCACCTCGGCTCAACGGAGGCTCCCGCGCCGGAGGCTCAGCTGTTCACCCCGCCCGCTTCCTCTTCCCGGAGAAAGCGGCGCACACGCCGCCATAAAACGAACTGTTTTCAGCAACTCCCGGTAGTGAGTACCAGTGACTGTTTTTCATCCTCATTTGATTCCTCACTTGAAACAAACAATAGACTTATCTCTGATCCGTGGGGTGTTTCCCTCCTGGAGGAGGATGTGGACTGGGAAGAACTTTTCAGCCCTGCTCCCTCTGAGCTGGGAGTTATTCAGGACAATATCCGCACTTCATCACCCCCGAAGACCGTTCGATTAAAGACTGTAAATGGTGATGGCAGAAAGGCCAGCGCAATTTCTAATAAATCTGTTACAGTCCCGGTGTATGCAAACCCTAGGCCTGCTCACTGTAGGACTGTTTTATCTGAGCCTGCTCCTTCGTCCACCTGTCAGCCTGTTCCAGTTTCATCAGCTCAGGCCACTGTTAAAAATACCCAGCCACCTGAACCTGTCAGTATCACTCACCCTCTCATTATTTCCACTCCCGTCAGTCAGCCTACACACATCACTTGGCCCTTTCCTGCCGGCATGATGGCCCAGATCCAGCCTTCCTCTCCCACCGTTTCACCTTCTCAGGTGAAGACAGCTAAGGCTCAGCCTGTCCCTAGAACACCACCTCAGATGGCTAGGGCCCAGCCAGCAACCACTCCCGTTCCAGCTCCCAGGACGAGGGCAGCTGTGACCCAGTCTACCTCCACACCTGCTCCTGTTTCTCGGGTGGGGGTGACAGGTGTCCATCCACCTCCCGTGCCTGTCCCAGCGCCTAGGCTGAGGGCAGCCAGAATCCAACCTGATCATCCCAGAAACCCAGCCAAGACTCTCCAGCCAGTACCCTCATGCTCTGGAGACTCGGAAGAGCTAGCCTCTCCATCTGCTACTTCACCTCTTCATCCACCTCCTGATCCAGCCTTTCACGCCCTCGCATTATCACTGGTTAGGCTAGCTGAGGTTTCTCCTGCTCAGGCACCAGCTTTACTAGCCCAGGCTGTAGCTTTATCTCCGTCACTAGCTCAGTCTGTAGCTCAGCCATTAGCCACGCTCACCTCAGCTCCGTCGTCAGCCACACCCACCTCTGTTCATCCCTTAGCATCCCCACTCCAGTCAGTTCCCTCTCCTGCTGTTCAGCTCCCGGTCCAGCCAGTTCACTCACCTGCTGTCCAGCCTGCTCCAGTCCAGTCAGTCCAGCCTGCTCCTGTCCGGTCTGTAGCGCAGGCTGCTCCACTCCAGTCAGCTCCACTCCAGTCAGCTCCACTCCAGTCAGCTCCACTCCAGTCAGCTCCACTCCAGTCAGCTCCACTCCAGTCAGCTCCTGTAGCTCAGTCAGGCCAGCCGCTTCCAGTCCAGTCCTCTCCTGTCCGGTCTATAGTCCAGTCCTCTCCTGTCCGGTCTATAGTCCAGTCCTCTCCTGTCCGGTCTATAGTCCAGTCCTCTCCTGTAGTTCAGTCTCCTCCCGTCCTCCAGTCTCCCGTAGTTCAGTCTCCTCCCGTCCTCCAGTCTCCCGTAGTTCAGTCTCCTCCCGTCCTCCAGTCTCCCGTAGTTCAGTCTCCTCCCGTCCTCCAGTCTCCCGTAGTTCAGTCTCCTCCCGTCCTCCAGTCTCCCGTAGCCCAGTCTCCTCCCGTCCTCCAGTCTCCCGTAGCCCAGTCTCCTCCCGTCCTCCAGTCTCCCGTAGCCCAGTGTCCTGTTCCTCAGGCCCCTATAGCTCCGTCTCCTGTCCCCCAGTCTCGTCCTCTCAGTCTTTTTCTGTTCCCAGTCGCCCATCCTCCAGCCTGTCCAGTCTGTCCTCCGGCCTTCCGTAGCCCAGCCAGTTCAGTCTGTAGCTCAGCCTCCTGTAGCACAGCCAGTTCAGTCTGTAGCTCAGCCTCCTGTAGCACAGCCTTCTGTCGCCCAGTCACTCATCCACCAACCTGTTCTGTTCCCGGACCTGCAGCCACAGCCACAGCTCTCCTGGTCCTCAGCCAGGGGTTTCCGCGCCCGCTGGCCCGGCCGCACCTCAGCCAGGGGTTTCCGCGCCCGCTGGCCCGGCCGCACCTCAGCCAGGGGTTTCCGCGCCCGCTGGCCCGGCCGCACCTCAGCCAGGGGTTTCCGCGCCCGCTGGCCCGGCCGCACCTCAGCCAGGGGTTTCCGCGCCCGCTGGCCCGGCCGCACCTCAGCCAGGGGTTTCCGCGCCCGCTGGCCCGGCCGCACCTTAGCCAGGGGTTTCCGCGCCCGCTGGCCCTGCCTGTCTCCAGCCAGGGGCTTCCGCGCCCGCTGGCCCTGCCTGTCTCCAGCCAGGGGCTTCCGCGCCCGCTGGCCCTGCCTGTCTCCAGCCAGAGGCTTCCGCGCCCGCTGGCCCTGCAGGTGTTGCTTCGCCTGGTCCGGCCTCGGCCTCTGCTTCTGCTACACCTGTTCCGGCCTCGGCTTCAGCTTTGCCTTCGCCTGGTCCGGCTTCGCCTGGTCCGGCTTCTGCCACGCCGTCGCCCAAGCCACGTTCTGGACGTCAACGTCGGCGCCGCCTTCCTCGCGGCCGCCCACCGGACCTGCTCAGTGGCCGCCGCCGCCTTCCTCGCGGCCGTCCACCGGACCTGCTCAGTGGCCGCCGCCGCCTTCCTCGCGGCCGCCCACCGGACCTGCTCAGTGGCCGCCGCCGCCTTCCTCGCGGCCGCCCACCGGACCTGCGCAGTGGCCGCCGCCGCCTTCCTCGCGGCCGCCCACCTGAACTCCTCAGTGGCCGCCGCCGCCTTCCTCGCGGCCGCCCACCTGAACTCCTCAGTGGCCGCCGCCGTCTTCCTCGCGGCCGCCCACCTGAACTCCTCAGTGGCCGCCGCCGTCTTCCTCGCGGCCGCCCACCTGAACTGTCTCTGCTTGGACTCCCTTCCCGTGTGTTTTCTCAGTTCAGTCAGCCATTCAGTTGTCCAGCCAGTCAGTGTCCGTTCACCCCCTGTTTATCCACTCCTTATAATAAACCTCCACCAGTCCTCACCTACCTGCGAGTCCTGCGTTTGGGTTCTTTCTTCCTCGCCTCCACGCAACGCCTGACACAGTAACAGAATCATTTAGGTTGTATATTCTTGAACTGAAGATCCCAGCTTTCTCCAAAGAAAAGACACAACTGTGGAGCTGAGGCCCCAAGAGGACCTGTATCAGTCACATGTTGAGAGCTGGCAAAGGATGGGAAGATTTTACTGTGAGTGAGCAAGATGGACAGGACTAGAGAGGACTGCATCAGAGGGACAACTCAGGTTCAGCAGTTTGGAGACAAAGCTGCACCTGCGCAGAGGGACAGAGGATATACTGGAAAAGGATGTGAAGGCGGAGCTGCCAGGAGGAAAAGAGGAAGACCTCAGAGAAGATTCATGGACGTAGTGAAGAAGAACAGTGTTGGTGTGACAGAGGAGGAGACTGGGATTATTTTTAGTTTTTACAGCTGGCCAGCTGTTGCTAATAACTTGGCACTTCACTGATGCATCCAAAAACCCAACATGACAGCAGCCAAAACGCCAGTGAGCTCTAAAAAGCCTCTGAGTTCAGAAACCCATTGCTCAAGGTGGCTGTGTCCATCCTTTATATACAGTCTATGAGCAGTGCACACAAAGCTCCAAGTTTAAATGTCAGACTCACAGAGAAACCAACACATTTGCAACATTTGCATTGAAAAGGTCATCTTAGTGCTCAGTTAGTAGAAACACGTTGTTAATACCAGTATATTTACCAGTATTATACTTAGAATTGAATTATTATTGGCCTCATCTCCTGGGATCTGTAATGGCGTCTTCATATCAACAGAATCATCTAAGGTTTTCTTACAGTGAGTCGCCTCATACACGTCAGAAAAACGTACAAAAATCATCAAGTTTCCAGTAGAAACAAGTTTTTACAGCCTGTGAGTAAAAAGACTGACACACACTGTACCTATCAGGAATTATTGAACCATATTTAATCTGGCTCTGCGTCTGATAAATGCATATTTTCTGTATGTGTGATAAATCAGTAGTAATCCTACGGTCAAAAATATTTAGATTAATATGTTAACAATCTGACTACTTACTATGCCGCTGTTTTAATCATTTCCACTGCCTGTGTCAGAACTGAGCTCATGTTCATACACAGCGTAACTGTTTTCATGTAGATCACAACAAGTGTGTCTAAAGAAGAATTTATCCCTCTGATGGTGGGAGTGTCAGTAAACAGCTTAGAGAACATACAGTATGTGAGCTTCATGTCTGAGTCACATTCCTGCATATCTGTGATCATTTTAACAGCATTAGCTGGTTACACTGTAACATAAATTACTCATTAGTCTACTGTTTCTGTAATAAGGGCTTTTGATAGTTACACACTGATGGATATTCTCTGACCCTTCGGCACAGCCTAGTGTAAACTATACTTAATTTATATGTGATTTCTGTTTCATAGACCTGACTCCTCTAATAAACATTGTCATATGGGGGTTTTGCAGTTATATTCCAACACTGTTAAGCTGCAGTTAGCGGTTTTATTTAGACCTTTTTGGGTGTAGTGCTTTGTTTATTATTTGCTGAGTGTGTGCTAGAAGTAAAATCCTCCCATTCCATCAGCTGTTGAAAGATTTCTTTATCATCAGCAACAACATCTGCCCACCACGCTTTCCAAAGTGTTTCTTCAGCTGATCACAATCACCCACAACTTTTTTTTCTATTCTTTATGTCTTATTTTCATTTCATTAATTTAATTCTGAAAAACATCCTCAGTTTGCATTTACTTTGTTTTTATTGTGTGTAAAAAGAAATGAAACATAAAGTCAGTATTTATCAGGCAAAAAGCAATAAAAGGAGTCATTATAAACTAGTACAACAATTTGGTTTATATGGTTTAAAGTGTTTCTGATTATGATTCAATGCAGAAAAAAGCCCAAACTACATTTTCCTGCATCATTCAATGGAGCAAGTGAAAATCAGACAAAAAGCATAATGAAATGTAATTAAAGTGTAATTAAAGTTAAATCTGGATGCAAATCATAACTTCAAATCTTTAAGTATTCTAAAATATCACAAGAATTCATATAAAACAAGCAGTTTGGTGAAAAGGAAATACGCCCTACCCAGGGAAGAAGACTAGATGATATAAACTGATGTTCAGTACATCTGCAAAATGACAGTATAAAAGTATAAAAGTATACCCACCCGCCTCACCAAGGGTAATTTCAGAAAATAATTTCCCACCAGTAAAGTGACATTTGATGTCCCTAAATCCATTTGAAGCAGCCGAGAATCAGACCACCAAGGACTCCACCTCTGACTGCAGCCCAGAACACAACACACTGGACCCCCTTGGCCCCAAGACGTGGTCATCAGGAACTTTCATATAACCAATTGTAAGTTGTTTGAAGCCCTCACAAAGCCAACAGCCAACAGTTACTCTTGATGTGATGTTCTTCTGCTTCCTGGCTGCTGTATCTGTGGGGATGGTGTTCGCTCTGTGTTGTAGCATCCTGAGGACACCCAGTTTGTGCTGCAGTGGATGATGAGACTCAACACTGTAAAAGCTGTTCCACTGAAAAAAACTGTTAAATGAGGACTTCTATAATGAGTGGTTGTTTGGAATGGTGACCTCATCGAGTCAGTCTCTGAGGACCTGATAATGGGTCTCTCTCTTTTATTCCATGCTTATAGATATCGGTTGTCTTTGTGTTACTTTCATGAGCTGGATCAGGCCAATACAGGCCATTTACCATTTACCATGTCCTCTGAAGACTGAAGTCTTTCTCACATCTGACTGCAGGACGAGCTTTGCTCCAGTTAGGCTGAGGTAAGTGGGCTGACATGGTGGCCTCCCCCTTCCCTTCACCCTTCAGGAACATGAGGTCAGGAGGAGACAGAGCGGTGAACCCCAGGATTGCTGTCAGTCCTGACAGCATCCCAGGGATCCTCATCAGGCTGTTCAACCTCTCCCTGACTCATGCCATGGTTCCCACCTCTCTGAAGGCCTCCACCATCATTCCCATCTCCAAAAAGACTGGCATAGACTCGGCCCCCACTTCTCCTCTCTGCATTCTCAGCCCCCTATTTTGTGCCCTGTGCACGTATGACTGTACACCAACCCACCAACTAACATCATCGTCAAGTATGTAGATGACACAACTGTGGTTGGGCTCATCGAGGTTGGGCTTCACTGTTTTCTCTATTATGAGGCTAGTGAACAAATCTTTTGACAAAGGTAAATTTGTGAGCATATTTTCGTCTTTCCAAATATTTGTGCTTGGAAGCCCCAAAACAAAAATATATTCTACTCTTCTTTCTTGTTTTTCTACAATCTGACAAAGACAGAAATAAAACAGGCATCTGTCGCTGTATCTTTCTTTCATTGTTTGCTCTACAACTCTTTCAACATGTCATCTTTTTATAATACCTCCTAAATCCTTGACTTCTTTATGGTAACATATTTTTATAGCATTTGGAGTAAATAACCCTGGCCTCACTGTGGCACAGGCACTCAGTTTTCAGACTACACCACTAGGTGGGGCTCTCTGGTAAATTCTGGGGGTACTGTGTTGTGACAAATTGTTGGTATTTTACATGTTGGAAATGAGAGTGGGTTGGAATGAATCTATAAATGTGTTTTTCATCTGAAATGAAAATAAACCTAACAAAGTATTATTTACATTAAATCTGTTCGCTTTCAGATCCTGAATCACTTTGGAAAACAACCTGTGGCCACAACATGAAGCTGTTTTATTGTTGAATTATCTGTAATCATTTCATGTGTTTCTGTTAGAATGCATGGCTGCAGTATCGCCTCTAAGCGTCTCTTATCGCCACGAGTGGGTTTAAATTGGAGTCTATTGAGAAGCCGGAGTGTTTAATAAGGACGTGGAAGGTTACCTATGTGACACCTAGAGGAGTGACAAATCATCAGTATGTTACGTGCTGGGAATGATAACACTCTGGTTGCTTCAAACCAGTTCACAGTAATACTTGTAAAACTAGAAAATTAATGATATTAAAAACAACCAATACTGAAACAGATTAACACTGATCTAAAGAGCGTTACAAAAGTTGAGTTGTGATTAAAAACATGAATAACTAGATGCCTCATCCTCTCAGAGGATCCTACAGGAAGTAAAAGTAAAGAGAAAATATTTTGCAGCCAACCTGTTCAAGCCATGCTTAGAGTGAATCCTGTTAAATGCTAATTTCATTCTTATGTTCTATTTAGAATTTGAAGTCATCAATGAATGTGGGCAAAACAGAAGCTATCTCAGCTTTGTAATTTTGTTGGCTTTTTAAAAGCCTTACCCGTTTACTAGGGGTGCAACGATACACAAAATTCACGGTTCGGTTTGGTTCGATACTTTGGTGTCACGGTTCGATATTTTTTCGATACAAAAAATGTTCATGCTTTTTTAATTTGTCATTTATTAAAATTATAAATATATATTTTAACTCAAAAGTACAGTTTTTAAATTTAATGTTGCTGAAACGACAAAGTAATAAAAACATAAATATCTCATGGAGAAATCCCTCATCTTTGGAAAAGAGAGTTTATTACAGAGAAATGGCTCTTTCCAAAATAAAAGCTATACTATACGCTTCTTCTGGGGTATACTCTCAGCAGCATATTAAACATATCAGGTCCCCATAATGAGAATCATGTGCTAACAGCTGTCTAAATGACTCGGGTAAAGTTTGTAGCATGCGTGCTTGTTGTTTTTGTCTGCTTCCACTTGTCTTTGCACTAGGATGATGTCGGAGTAAATGTGCAGTCATATTCGTTGTGTTCCCACTAGTGCTGTCAGCGTTAATCTGAAATGACGTTAACGCCACAACACGGCAAATCTCCGTTAACGAGCTACCGCGGATCGCCCCGTGTGTGGGGCTGGACGGTCAACACGTTAACGAGCAAACTGCGCTAAGCACTAGTTCCCACCCATGTAATTGAGCATTGCGTGGCACATCCGACACACTGTTTTACTTTTGTCCATGGTGCGCTTACCTTCAGGGTCATACTTCACATGAAGACCAAAACAGTTCCAAAGGCCAGATCTGAATGAGGGTGGGGGAGGTTTAATTTGCCATGTTGCAACGAGCTAAGCTTCTGTCTTGCTAGCTTGCGCTGCGCTCAGTGGATCTGCGCTCGACAGTGCAGCCTAGGCGGAGTAGTCGAACGCAGATCCACTGAGCTCTCAACACAGACAGCATCGTCAGAAGAAAAGTTGATAAAATAAATTAAAAATTTTGTATTGTTCGATACACATGCGTACCGAACCAAAAGCACTGTATCGAACGGTTCAATATCGATACGAGTATCGTTGCACCCCTACCGTTTACCCATTTCTTTTCCTCTCTCTCTCCCTTTGCTGACTTCATCAAGCTCCCACTCCTTCTAACACTCTCGGTCTTTGTGCTGTCACTAAATGGTAAACGTAGCAGTGAAACTGAATTTACAACCCAGTAAAGGCTTATATAATAACATTGTATCAATATTCTAACTGAATATGGGCTGCTGCTGGCCGTCAATAGGTAATATCTTTCTGACTTGCTCTATGGCACAAGTCAGTGGAAGTTCCCAGCAGCCTAGGCCTATTGCAGCATAACTAAGGGAAGATTCAGGGTCACCTGGTCCAGTCCTAACTATATGCTTTATGTAACCACGGTAACATCTGACCCCACTTCCGCGAATCCCTTTATTGTGGCGGGAATGAACCCTGTATAAGTTCCGGGTCAATCAGCTGCCTGTCTCCTGCTCCCCTGGCTGCTGTTGTCCCTGTGTTTGGCGTGTATGTCAGATATCGACATATTACAGACTACATATCAATTCACAGCGTGCAATAACCCGGCCGATTCATTCACCTTTACACCCTCTCTCGATCGACTCAACGGTGAGTTATTTGTTTGGTTTGTAATGTCACAATTGATGAAAATGCGGAGCCGCGGTCGCGCATTCTAAAACGCCGGTAAGCTAATGCTAAGCTAGTGACAGTTAGTGAAACTAGAAAGCGAAAATTTCAGAAGAAATTTTAAGTGTGCCTATGCCGCTGGTAAACAGTGTAGTTTGCCATTCATACAGCTACAGAGAGCAAAACTCAGCAGAGCAGCCATTCTCCACCATGAACTATGGTAAAAACAAACACCGCTCGCACCTCACAGATGACAGCTTACAATTTTGGGTAAAGATGAAGTGACTTTGTACAGCCCCGATTTGCAGACGCTGTGCACATAGTTTCATGAGCAGAAGTCCCATTGTACCACGGCAGACCCGACAATGTTTGCATGAACACGCTTTGAAGCATTACGTTATGGACCACTTTTCACACATGGTTGGTGTACCCACACAGCCGGCTGTAGCTTTTCAACTCACAGCCTGACACACACCCAAAAAACAGCCGAGAGAGCACAGACTACGCCAGGGAGGCGTGATTGCAGATGCCGCTCAGGTGGGTCCACCTCCCCTGCAGCGGCACTGCAGACCACGCCCCGCCACACACATCAATCACGTAAAATAAATATTTATGCACTTTTGCATTCACTTTTTGTTTTTTGTTATTTTTACACAGTGTTCTGAATGATTAACAATGGTCTACAGCCAATCTTGTGTATTATTATACAAACTTTGGTTGTAAGATGCCCTACCTGGCCCCCTGGCAAAAGCTTTGCTAGATCCGCCCCTGCACAGTTACCAGCTGTCAGCTAAATAAAAAAGGAGCTTGGTGTTTATTTCTCTCAGAAACAGTTCATAACTTCCCTTCAACTCATTCATGTCACCTAAAAAAAAGGTAAACCTGTTTCTCCATCACCAGTTCAGCTCTGATGATTCGGTAAGGTCATCTCCTGGTTTCCACCAAACTACACCTAAACTCGGTTTATATCTGACCCAAATAGAGTGCAGTTCATAACTTCTTACCTGAAATTCAGTTCACCTCACGCTCTGACCGGCAGCCGCCTGCTTCTCCTGCCTTCGGTTTCCCTGATCCACGATCTACCACCGGTTGATCGGCGGTCGCCTCGCCGCCTCGTTCCCTGCATGCTCTGTCTGACACACACCGGTGGATAGCTGCCCTCGGTTGTAGCTCCGCGTCAGCGACCACCAAACAACTCAGTTATTTTTTCCACATCGACCAGCATCTGGACAATCCACCGCCTTTCACTGTTTGTACCGTTACTAAAAAAAAACCCCTCATCGGCTCATAAAAACGAAAAATAAGTCCAGCTATGACCCTGAGTCAAAAAGACAGCCAGTTAGCTAGCTAGCTGTCTAGCTCTTTGCAGGCACCGAAACCATCAGAGCTAATATGGGATGTCTTGGTAACACGAGCACATATTTGAAGTTTACATCTGGCCAATCCACCACCTTTCACTGTTTATACCGTTACTAAAATGAATAAATAAATAAATCATTTATTTATTTAAAATAAGTCCAGCTGTGACCACGAGACTTTACGAAGGACCGGGTGTGAAACCAGAGTAAGCCGCTCTCACTGTCATCCAGGCCGGCTGTAGCTTGTTAGCAAAGCCGCGCTAGCCACACTAGCCAGCTAGCCTCAAGCAGAAACGACATCGTCAGAACATTGTCGCTAATATGGGATGTTTTGACAAAATGAGCAGATATTAAATCCGACGAATAGTAATATGTGTGCCTCTTGGCATAGGCACACATAATTACTAGTTTTATTTATTGAATATTGTGGTTTTTTTATTTATTTCACTATTGCCGAATGTTGAATTAACGTATCAAGAGTTGAGTGAGTGACTTGAATTTTGTAGTTTTGTCCGTTTTTGGATGTTTTTTGTTACTTTTCTGATTAAATGCCAAAACGGCCTATGAGACTTTTGAATTGAGTTAAACTCCCTTTAGACTATTGAATCTGTTGCGCAACACCTGTAATTAAATGTGTTTTGTAACTATTTGATTAACTTTGGATAATGTTTGTTAGCCTTATTGCTAATTTACTTTGATGGGACCCATGTGAATGTTTTTCAGTAGTATTTTTGAATAGAATTTATTATAAGAGATGATGACTATGATATGTTATGATTTGTTTGGTTATTGGTGTATTGATTGTTGTATAAAATATGGCATTAATTATTTGACTTTGTTATTTATGGAATGCTGTTTCATTTTATTCTGTGAATGCAAATTTATGTTTTTGACCTTGTTTAGGTCAGGGGGTTTTTTTTGTTTTGTTTTTTTTTTTTTTGTGTGGTGTTTTTTTTTTTTTTTTTTTTCTCCCCAGGATCACAGCCCTGATCAGTGCGGGATGGCGAGCCACCCGACCACCGCTGCATTGAGGTAGGACTTGTAAAGCTATGGACTGAATTGAACTGTTGACACATGACCTATCACAGGTCAATGGAATTAAAGTGATCTCATACCGGACTAAACCTCATCTCACCTCCTTTTTGGAGCCTAATAAGCTGTTTTGTATTATTAACATCATTTTTGTTTGTGATATATGTGCATATGTTTATTTGTTTGTGCATCTGTCTATTTTTCCCATTTACCATAACATACATAATATAAATATATAAATATATTTTTTAGCTCTATTTCGGTTTCCTGTGTTTTATTCACACACTCAGGCTCCGTAGTCGAATCTACTTCTGATTACTCATTATCCATGAAGCTGCAGTCAGGCACCCTGGTCCTTTACCGGGTTACATTTAGCAAAAAGGAAAGTTTGAAGCCTAATCTTAAAAGTAGAGATAGTGTCTCTACTTAGATAGCACTTTGGCGACAGTGGGAAGGAAAAACTCCCTTTTAACAGGAAGAAACCTCCGACAGAACCAGGCTCAGGGAGGGGCGGGGCCATCTGCTGCGACCAGTTGGGGTGAGAGAAGGAAAACAGTATAAAGACATGCTGTGGAAGAGAGAGAGATTCAAAGGTGTTTGGGGGAAAAAAAAGAAAAAAAAAAAGATTTAAGTAATTGTATGCACATATTTGACCCTGTGCGAATTAAAGAAAATCCCAAATAAAGTCAACATTTTGCCCCTAGTAACTCTTTTTAGAGGTGTTAAAGAGTGCTGTATAATCAAAAAGAAAGACAAAAGAAATTATTAAACGACAAAAATTACAAAAGTCTTGTTCCTAGCTTTATATAATTTTTAAATAATCACTGGACATATTTCCCACATAATTAATGCCTTACTCTTTTTAGCCCAAGAAACCACTGAAGCAAACCAATATAATGAAACTGCCTGAAGTTGAGCAAAAAAAACCTCCAGCTGGTGACAAATCTGTACATCTGTAACAGTATTGTTTTGCAACCTTTTGGTGAAACTAATGTGTCAACAACTATTCTTTGTCAATATTAGGACATTGTGTCTTTTGTCATCAGTCACTTCCATAAATACACATTCATGTTTTTAAGCAGTTTTCTTTTATTCTAAATTATAATTCAGCTTTTAGAAACGGTTTAACAAACAGGTGTGTGGAAGAACCAAACACAGCCACAGCAGCCTGGCACCACCTCCTCATGCTGGTCACACACTGCAGTGGGGTGGCATCTCATTCTTCAATCAGCATTTCTCACATGTCAGCCAAGTCATCCCTGTGTCGGTCTCTATGTCAAGTCGACATATCACTCGGAATGTTAACTGGCTCATACACTGTCAAGTCTCGTGGTGTTCGCTGTGTCAAATCTAGCATAGAATACACTTACATCCTCACACAGAGAGGCTGTGGTCTGTGGTGTGCTGATTTTCCCTCTGAAGTTTGTGATTGTGTTTAGTACCTGCCACATTCTCTGAGGATTGTCAAATTGTTGTTCCATTCTGTCCCTGTACTCACATTTTGCTGATTTAATCGTCTTTCGGAGTTGGTAATTTGCATGTTTGCAGTCCTATGGGTTTGCGGAGGCAAAAGCAGTGCTCCGTGCCGCCAGTGCCGTGCAAACATTGCTGTTAATCCACGGTTTTTGATCCTGGTAGACTTTAACTGTTTTGGATGGGACGACATCTTCCACGCATTTTCTGATAAATCTGCAGACGATGCGGATTTAAATCGGCGATTCCACTCCTCATTTGAAAATCCATTTCTCTTTCCTGTTAGCTCACGGATTGGCTATTATATTAGCAAATGGATTAGCTTTGGGATTAGCTATTGGATTAATTATTTCTGTTTATGGCGCTATCATTTTAAAGATATTAAAAGGTTTTGGAGGCCACCCAAGGTCCGTCTCCACACACACACACTAATGAAATTAAAATAAAAATACAACTGGTGTCAATCAACTGTTCGACATTTGTGCTGGTTTGTGATGAACAAGCTATTATTTTTGGAGTTACTGTATTAAACTTGAGAGGCTCAACAGTTCCATGTATTTACCTTTTCTAACAGGAAACATGTCTACATTGTTCTGATAGTTTGTATTTTGTTACCAGCAAATAAAGTTCTGTTTTTTTTTTTTGTTTTTTTTTTCTCTAACAGAATGCATAGTTTATTTTAACTATTATATGTTAACCTAGTTTTTTACTTTTAAGAGTGTGATCATGATAAAAAAAAAAATAGTGGTTTCTGTTTCACAAACTTTTCACAGTAAAGAAGGAGCTGGTAGACCTTGGGTGAGCTCTAAAAGCTTTTATTAATATCTTTAAAATGATAGCAGCACAAACGAACATTTTTGCAGCACAAACGTTTGACACCACTTTTGTTGGATTTCTAGAAGGTGGGGAGGGGCAACTTCACTCAGGTCAATGAGCAAATTAGCCACACGGAGTGATGTAAGGAGCTCTCTGATTGGTTGGATAGACAGTCAGCCAGCGTACTTTTTAAGGCTTCCTTTCCTTTCCCTCCACAGTGTGCTGGACTCCATAAATACCCTGTATCTGCCAGCTGCAGTAAATCTGTTCAGTCTCATAGTACTTTCTGCTCCTCTTCCTCACTAACGTTGCCTGAATGGTCACGTTTAACCAGCATCCCTCCCTTCTGCTCACCTTTCTCTCACCTCTCCTTATCCATCCTTCCTTTTAGATTCAGACGGACTCTGAAACTCTGACTCCTCGTTAACTCTTTGGCGCTTGATTTGTTTCAGGGTTTGAACGCTGAGTCACTCTTTGTCCATCATGGGTTGATCTTCTCTTTGGTCTCTCCTGCTTTCTTCATCGCTGTTCATTCTGGTCAGTTTCATTTCCTTTACGTGTCACCGACCCACAGCACAGACTACATTAATATGTACAAGCTCCTGGAAGTGTTCCAGTTTAACTTATTATCATTTAAAGACCAGTTTTAATAATCTTCCTTTAATCAGGCTGTTTGGGGTTTAGAGTATTTATAATTTTTACTCTGAAAATGGATTTAAAGTAAAAAGGTTGAACAGAATTGGATTCTCTTACAGTTTAAATCACTGTTTATGATGTCTGAATGATATCATGTGTGGATCCCAGCAGTCCTGTTCCTGTGAGATGCGTCTGATTACTGAAGAAAGGAAAAACTCTTTCTGCTTTTAGATTTCTGCTTTACAACGATCCCTTCACTACTACCACAAATAATACTAATGTTAATAAAAGTAGAGTAACAGTAAAATCTACATTAACAGAGGAATAATACAGCTGGAATGACTGCTGGATTATTGGTGTGAAAAATGTCGCTCTGTTTTATCAGCTTGAATCCAAACATAATTCTTTATTCTCTCTGTCGGGGTAACAGGACAGCTAAACTCGTGAGGTCCACACAGTGAACTCAGGTTTCTGCTAAATAAAGTCATGTATTGATCCTGCTGAGCTCACTTTATTCTGTTAACAAGCGTCAGATGAAGCTTTGACACATGACACAGAGATTTCAGATGCTAAAAAGACTTTATTATTGAAACATCAGAATAAGGTGATACAGAATCAGTCGGTTTGACTGTAGGATCAATGATCGCTGGTCAGAGCTCTGAGATCACAGTGATTGAACATCATTTCAGAAAGGAAAGAAAAGCTGATTAATCAGGAACATCTTTGATTCTTTGATTTCTGCTCGGTGAGTGTGCTCACATCTGTTACCATGACGACTCTCACTGGTAGTAACACAGGTACAGAGCAGAAGAATCGCTGTTGCCAGTGTTCAGGTCTTTATCGATGACCCGCACCCCGGCACGTTTATACGGTTCGATAACATCGCAGTTGGTGATCACAGTGACATCCCTGATGGGGGCGCTGCTGCTCTCCTTCTTGTACCACATATACACCAGGGTTCCTTTGCTTCCATGGTTCAGATTTGTATTCACGAGTGTGAAGCCCTCGCTGTGATAGCGGGTGTACTCTTCATCACTGGTGGAGACTTCCATCAGTGTGACAGCTTTCTGGGGGTCCTCAGTCTGACGGTACCAGATGAAGACAAAGTCTCCTCCTGTATCTCTGTTGGTGTTTGCATCCAGCCGGATGTAACCTTGATTCAGTAACTCGACATCTCCGTTAAAGTCAGCGTTAGCAGTAACGTCGCAGACGTAAGCTGTTGGCTTCCTCCTGACCCACAGGTGGACCGAGGTTCCTCCAGCTCTCCGGTTCAGATCACATGTCAGTCTCTCCCAGTTTAATCTGAACATCTCAGCCTCATCATCTGCTTGTGTAGTGACATGAAGGGCCAGGATACGAACATCAAACTCAGAGGTACCTTTGTAGTACCACAGGTAGATGGGGTTTCCACCTGCTCCCTCATTCAGGTTTTTGTCGATCTTTTGGTACCCTACAGCTTTCAGGCTCTTACTCATTTGATCATTGAATGAAAACTGAATCCTGGTGATTCCTGGCTCTTTGCCTCTTTTGTACCAAAGGTTGGTTTTATTTCCTTTAGTTCCTTTGTTCATGTCACCAGGAACTGAGAGGTAGCCATTTTCAAGGAGTTGTTTCTCCTGGTGTTTGTTCAGAGACACTTCGAGGGCAGTGATGTTGGACATTTTGTCTTCCTGCATCAAACAGAGTAAAAGATTGCTGAATGAACACAGAGATGTAAACTGATTTATCAGAGTGAAGTCAGGACCGCTGTGAGCTTTCCACTAGCAGGTTAATGTTGTTCTTTGGCTTTGTGATTGGGACTGTTACCCTCTGATAACAGCGGGCAGCTGATAGTAAAAGCAGAGAGAAGGTGGCGAACCATATCAGTCTTAAAATACAGTGAAGTTTAAAATATGCCACCAGCTATGAAAAATAAATTACAAGCCAAATACTTAAAGTTTTATACAACTGCACCTTAGGCTATAAAACACCAAGTATAATATGACAGTAGGGAGGATTTACTGCAGTCTGAATAGCCAGCTACTTGGGACTTTCAAGAATTACTCTAATCATATTTTAAAGAAAACAAAATGAAGTTTTTGGTCTGGTCTTTGTAAGAAGTCTGAAAGTTTGTCTGTAGTTACAGTAAGGTTGTTCTTGTTCTCAATGAAGCCAGCTGTTTCTCTCGTCTTGTCAGTGGGATGACTACACATGCATAATCTCATAACAGAAAACCTCAGATGCTGTTCATTTTTATTAGAGATTTACACAGTGAATGCATGAATGGATGACGTACATGGAAAAAGTCAAAACAGACAAATATTTTTAATATGTAAATTAACAGAAATGTCTTAAAATGGAAAAATATCCATTAGAAGTTCTAGAGTGTCTTACTATCATAAGAAACAAGCCTGATGACACATGATAAATTTGGACCCGTCACAATAAAAGTGGACATCAGAGTTGGTTTTTTTTATTATTAAAAGTCGTATTAAATTTAAAACCAAGACAGTCATTTACACTCACGCTAATTCACTAAATGGTTATATTATCATCACTGAAAGTCACCGCCCAGTCTCATTTTCTGAAAGGCTTAAACAACAGTCTGAACTTACTGAAGAGATGCTCATAGGTAGAAAATAATTAACTCTGAAGTATTTTCTTCCAGTAATACATATTAGAGTTTGACTGTGTGGAATATTCAACTTCTAAATAACTACAAATATTTAACTGCATGTACTTCACTGTGGCATACAAACTGTTGCACATCCGTGCATCTTTGATGACTCAAAACTAAATTACTGAATACTTCAGTCTTGTCACTTTATATTCACACGTTCCAAAAGCCCACCTGCAGGAACTATGTGACTACATGGCCCAGTGTGAAAGAGAAAATACAGATACTGAGTTTCTGTAGACTTACCTGTGTGCAGACAGCGTTTGGCTGGATGAAGTCTTCTGGGTGGCTGAAAGAGGCTGATCCCCCTCAGAAAGACCAGCCTTTATATACACGACAGGATCAGAATGATTGTGAAATTAGCATAGGTGTGGAGTTTTCTTAAGAAATAAAAAAAAAAAAAGAAAAAAGTGCCAAAGCTGCTGGGTGCAGCATTTTTTTACATGTTGACTCCAACATCTTTTGTTTTAACAGCCTTAGCCGTTGTTGCTTTAGTTGTTTTTATTGTCTTATTATCCTTTCTCTTCTTTTTTGCATCATTGTTGTGCATTTTACTTGTTTAATTTGTAAAGCACTTTGTGCAGCACGAGCTGTTGGAAATGTGCTATATAAATTAATTTGACTGCTAAGATGTGTCTCTTCAGTTTCATCCAGAGACACCTGGAGCTTGATGATGTACTGGGACATTTTTGTTCCTGCATCAAAGTTAAAAGATTAATGAGTGAACAGAAAGATGTAAAAAGCTGTTTTTAAAAGTGTGAAATTAGGAAGGTGCATGGAAGCTGAAACTGCTGTACTATGTAATATTTAAAGAAATTAGGTCACTGCTGAACTGTATATAACCATCATCCTTAACATTACATTAATTATCATTTCATCAAAGTGTTTATTGAAGCTGCTGGCATTATGTTATAAGTTATATTATAGGGGTTATCATAATCAAATATTAACATGTTTATTACAGGTGCGGTTATAACTACTTTAAAATGATTGAGTTAATATATATATATCATAACTCAGAGCCTGAGTATATGGTTACAGTAAAATAGTAGCTGAGCAAAGGCCTGAATGTATTCAGCTTCTTGTGGTATTTGAGTTTGCTTAGTTACAGGTGACGAAAGGATGTCCAGTCCATGGGGACCTCAAAGGCCTGAGATCTTCACCATATTTGGATGGATGGGGAACTTCTGTGTCTGCAGTTATCTCTTAAAATACATGGATGTTTTGTACATGCAAATTATGTGCTTGTAAACGCAAGAAGGGGCGTTACAATACCCTGATGTTATAAAAGCAATCTAGAGTGTATTTTGGGTAGAGATGTACAACTGATGTTTTGTAGTTTGCACCTCTCCACGCTGTGTGCATTCATTAAAATCAATTGTTTGACCGACCTCTTCTGGACCATCATTGTTTTACTCTCGTCCTCAATTTCGAACCCGTAACATTTGGTGCATTGGCCGAGGTTGAGGGAGATAAGTTGGAGAATGAGACTGAGAGGGTCCAAGGTGCTCAAACAGCCAGACACAAGTGAGTGGACATAAGCCGGCTTATTCAAAGGTAAGACACTACCTGTTGAATTATTTCCAAACAGTGCTGAATTGGTTCTGACAAAATTGAAAGTCTACTCACTGAAAATTACTGGTAAAGGTCTGTTTTGATTTTGGTGAAAATCTCATGAGAATTGAAGTTGAAGTAATGATAATGTAAGGTTAAGTGACAGTACTGATTAAAGGAAATGCAGTTGGACTGCTAAGGAAAGAGAATTTAAAGTAGTTGGACTACTGAATAGGAATAGGTAAAAGTTACGGAAATAGGAAAAGGACAAGTTAAAGTAGTTGGACTACTGAATTTAGGATATAGGTCATTTGAAATCTGTATATGGTCATACAGTTATAATTGAATATAAAGCTGGGCTTGGACATCAATACAGTCGGTTTTGTGGTTTCATAGGATGTCTTTAAAACATAATTAAATTTCTGTAGGACGGAACTGTGGGAAGTTCTAGGAAGTGCATCGCCCAGAGGTAACGCTTGCCGGAGTCGGGGACGCTTAGGCTCCGTCCTCTATGAGGGATAGTCAGTTGGTCACTGTGGAGCTTGGGGCACTCCAGAATAACTAGTGGTTGGACCACTTTGCCGTTTGGAACGGTTTATGCACTTTTTTGGGCAGTAAAGCTTGGAGCTTGGGCGTTGGACGCTTTAAAATTTACTTAGGATATTTAGGGATTAGAGCAGATACAGTTTGGAACTGAGACTGTCATTGATGATCAAAAACTTGGAGTTTGTCCCTTGGAGGGTTAATTCAAATTTTGTCTAAATTATGTAGGTTGTGCAATTTAAGGCCTTGTAAATATTATTTAATTTATCAGACGTCTCTGTGTTATAATTTCTATGTTTGTATATAGGCTCTGTCTGCCACGGGCGCTGCAGCAGGCTGGTTATTTTGAGAGTGTGTCTGTGTCTATGTCAATGAGATGCCTGTGACTTATTTAGAGTGACATTTCCTGTTTACTAATGAGTGGCTAATGACTGACTGCAGAGCCTGGGTGAAGGACGACGTATATTGGTGTTTTAAGGGAAGAATTGCTTTTATTTCTACTTTGTTGGCATTACGGTTGTTAAATACGATGATTACTTTATGATAGATGTCTGTCTCATTTTGCATGTGTGCGATTGGCTTTCAAATGTAGTTTTGTAATGTAACCTGTACACTCCATGGAGGAAATAGACCATGGAGTTTTGGAAGACGATAGCAGAGATATGACTGGCTTTACGTTTAGTCTTGTGTTGACTCCAATTACGGATGGTCAGACAGGGCTGGTTGAAACAGAGGTGCGTGTTTGCTGTGAAATAGGGGCCACTGACCATGACTCAAAACACAAAGGCTGTGAGATTAAAAATTACTGTGAGTAACGGTTTGACTTTTGACTAGGGAAATAATATGCTTGCTTTTGGGGCTATGAAGATATTTGACCTTGAGTGATGTTATGAGAGGTTGAGTTTATTTTTCTGTTTAAAAACACATAAGTATATGCACTTAGTACACCCACTCAAGAAATGATTGTGTGACTGATGCTACAAAACTGACCTAAAGAATGGTGATGTGTGTGGAGAAGTGTTAGTTGTCCTGATGTGTGAAAGAGCGCTATTAAAATGTGTGTGAGTGAAAATCAGGCTATTGTTTGTAGATAAAGATTTAGTAGAATTACTGATTATTTGTAGACTGTGAAATTAAAAGAAGTCTCTGCAGCAGCTGTAGTAACAGGAAACCGTGTGTGTGTCTGGGACAGGAAATGCATGCCCATAAAAGGGAAGCTCACGGTGACAAGTGTGCACCCAGAGTAGAGAGAGAGATTTAACTCTGGGCAGATGAAGCAAAAGGGAGGTTTTAAGATAAAAATGAATATGATACTAATTATATGCTTTAGTGTGCCAATACAGGTGGACTCTCTCAACTTTGCAACCTTGAGTTCAGCAGCAGAAAAGTAGATTAAAAGGATTGGGAGAAAATAAGCCAGTCTTTGGCTCGAAATTGTGCAGCTTGAGCTCTCACTTTGTCCTTGACCCCGAGAAGAAACGCAAAGGACAGTCAATTTCCTGATGAAGACAGATAGAACATCGTGGACGTGAAGAAGTAACGGAAGCTAAAAGACAGTGCAGGCGAAAGCAGTAACACTGACAACGACTGATGAGTCCAGCAGCATGGAAGAAAGCACGTGATGCAACATGCATGCTGGTGAAGAACAGCGTGATATGTCTGCTTGAAGGCACTGACTGTCATATTTGCCAAGCCTGGAGCAATCTTGGAAGAAAAGACTGAAAAGATGAATGGAGAAGAAAACAGAGCAAATGAAAATAAGACTGAAGGAAGAGGAAATACTGAAAGATCAAAACAGAGAAGAAACAGACTGTGTTTGCTGGAGCTCTGAAGCCCGAACAGGACACTGTGAATGAAAAGGACCGGTGAGAGATGAAGCTGGACGAGTTTGACTGCGAGAAGATAGGAGATGATTGGATTGAAATTGAACCCTGAACTTGTGATTGTTTAGGGATGTCCACCACAGCACAACAAAGAGGTAAACAATACAAAAGGAAAAGATAATCAAAATAACTGACAATTATATTAATGAATAGAAAACACACATATATAAATTGTTACATGTGAGATTATTTTTGAAACGAATCAGAAGTGAGATAGTTTGAATGTAGAGCTCAGTGAAAAGATGCATTAATTAAATATGAATACATGAAAATGCAATAAATACATAAGGATGCAATGAAGAAGCAGCTTACACTCATGCAATGAAGAAACTGCTTACACTTAATTAAGATGATCACCTGGCATGCAATGAAGAAAACAGCTTACACTGCATTTACATGACCACATAACGCAAGGAAGAACACGCTTACATACATGACATAATTGGTATTTTTGACTAGAAAAAGAGAAATGGGTCGTTTAGGCACCCGTGATAATAATGCAAATGTCTTAGTTTGTTATTTTTAGGAGCAAAGCAGACCCGGACCAACTCTCCAGATCCAGCAGTTGGAAGAAAATTGTAGGTTAACGCCAATGGATATGTTAAGGCAAGTTTCTGGTTGAATTGTTCACAGAATCATGTGTCCATGAACCTGGAAAACAGGCCCTAGCTCCTGGCTGAAGATTAGGAGTGCTTATTTAAGGTGGGAAATTAAAATAGAGGGTTAGTAATTCGGGGAAAGAAAAAACTGACTGCTTAACTGGAGAATTGGGAAGGAGTTTGAAAGACTGCGAAGCCATAGATGCATAAATAACACACACAAACAGAAAATGCATTAACTCTACAAAGACAAGCTCATGAAGTTTAATGCATAGAGACATTGAATAAACCTGGCTAAGAACATAAGCATATGCAATGAAGATCTGCTTGCTGCTTGTATGAGTGAGAGAATGGTGTGAATGGTTAATAAAATTGATGGAAAGATTTAAAAAGATGGAAAAAACACAAGAAAAGTATTAAAGCAGTTTTAAAAGGGTGACTTAGGAGCGCTGTTGCACTGATTGATAAAAACAAGTGATTAGTATAGAAAGAAAATGAAAATAATTGAATAATGTGATAAGGTTTAAACATGTATTTATCTTGTGACTGAGTATGAAAATTAGTTGGAGAGCTAATGTGAGTGATGACAGAGGAGCTTGCTGTGTGTGTGTGATTGAGGCCTTGAGGAAAGGAAGCAATGTAGACAGTTGAGAGGTGTAAAGTTGATTAAGAGGTTTTTAAATTAGTGTTGACACATTGTTATAACGTGTTTATATCTTAGGTCGAATGTGAGTTTGGTAAAGTGCTTAAAGGGGGATATTGTGTACGAAACGGTGTAGCTTTTTACGTTTTGGGTGTGTTCTATGGCTGAAATTTAAGATTGTTGAAGATTTTTGAGGTTGTTGTTTTATTTTTAAAGAGGGAGTTTTAATAAACATGGACATGTTTAAGGGGTTTTGTAACAGTGCACTTATAAAGAAAAAACCTGTCAGGTGATTTTGTTTTGTACTTTGATGAGCTAATACTCAGCTCTCTTTTTTCTCATTTTTGTTCTAAGCAGGCCTGCAACAGACAACAATGAATAACGGCGCCGACAATAGTCTCAGGAAAACAAAAAGTAAGGTGACCTTTTCCGAATTACAATGGGTCAGATTGTGGGTCCCTGTCTAAGAGGATTGCAGCGAGCCAATCCAGTCCAAACGTATAAAGAACTATTTTACTAGAAACAACTAAAAAGAAAATAAATGATTATATAAATAAACTGAGTTTGCTGAAGGTGGTAAATCTGATTATTCGTGCGGAAGTCTACCAATACCCGATGTTAATGCGTGTGAGTGAATGTGTGGGTGAATGGACGACCAGGCAGACCATAGGTTGGACCGACTGGACACTGACAAAAGACTGGACTAAGGTTGGACACATGACTGATAATTGTTCTGTTTTAACTTTTCCTTTATAACACAGGTTGGATCATAAGTGGAGAAAGTGAGTATAAAAGGTGATGTTCTAGTTAACATACAGGCTTTTGTTTATAGGACGTTTCAAGGATGCAGGCTGTGGATGGAGCCAAGAAGGGATTTTGACATGATGATTAATTTGATTTCATTCCTTAAACACAGGTTTGAAGGCCCAGAGCAACTATACCTAATATGATATGATTAACTTTTCTTTTAATTCCCTAACCTGAGTGAAGGATTTTGAGTTTGTAACACATGAGATGTGTCACAAAAAGGGGGGTCTTAATATATGCGATTAGCTACATGAAATGTGCTCTTTTAGGGTTACTAAGCAAATGTCTACGTGACCTTTACCTAATAACCTTTGTGATGATAAACTTGTTTACCGACTTGCTTTCTTGTAGAACATACAGACTTAGAAAAGGGGAACCTCAGCTCTGAGTTTTGAGAATAACTCTGTTAAGTTGACAGGAAACACGTCGGAATAGCCATATAGGGCAAATGTATTAGAGCTTGTAATTAAATGTGGGACTTGAAAAGAGGAAGCAAATTTGGTACAGGACGCACTTGAGATGATCAGATGAGAGAAGGAGAAGGTCAGGAATAGTTTAAAGTAAGATTGAGAAATTAAATGGGGTAAAAGGGGGTGTAGCTTCAGGGCAGTTCACAGCCCGGCGTAAACGCAAGGTGCTGTCACAGCTTAAGTTATTTGGTTGATTTATTTTATGACAAAATAATAAGGAAATATTAAAAATATACAACACGTTGAGGAGATCTCTTTTGTTATATTTTAGTGTTTAACATGGAAGATGCCTCTCTGGAGCTTCTCTCCTGATGCTACCCCACCAAAAGACGCTTATACATAGAGACTATGTCAGCTCCCAAACAGACAACAACAAACCAAGACTAGCAATAAACAATCTAAACATAAATAATAACAAATAAAGAACAATACAGAATAAAATTTTGAACCGAAGAATAAAATAGTGAAATGTGGATTATTAAATATTAAGTATTTCTCTTCAAAAGTCTCTGTTAGCTGACGCCAAGCGGTCGCAGCAGATGGCTGCCCGTACCTGAGCATGGTTCTGCTGGAGGTTTCTTCCTGTTAAAAGGGAGTTTTTTCCTTCACACTGTTGCCAAAGTGCTGGCTCAATAGGAGGTCACAAGATTGGTGGGTTTTTCTCTGTATCTATGAAGCACCTTGAGGCAATTTTTGTTGTGATTTGGCGCTATATAAATAAAATTAAATGGGAATGTATTGAAGTAAACTTAAATGTCATAAACTAGGAATTAGTTCATTTCTCAGGGGAGAAATGAAAAAACGGGGACTGGTGTTAGGAATAAAAGCTATATTTTTAATATGAATCTGCTCATTATCTTGTTTTATGTACTTTAATAATGAAGGCTGGCTTGTAGAGCAAGGCCACCTTTTACTCACAAACAAGTGCTCAGCCAGACTGAAAAAACAGGAAGCTTTAGTGCACAAGGCATATTAATAGATATAGACACAAAAAGAGGAACTCCCCATATAAACAACGTTCAAAACTGTGTGAAGTATAAAGTACCGAAATAACACTATATAAGTCACAGCTGATGATTCTAATGTTAGAGAGCTCTTGCAACTGGCGTCTGAGCTGTGCAGAGGTCGCTCTTAAGACAGGTACTTATGTAGGTTAACATAAGGTTGAGTCCAACAGAAGCAAGGCACCCTAAATGTGCACAGCATGCAGCAGGGGTGGCCAAAATAATATAGGAAACAGCACATGTAGGGAGAGAACACCCACTAAAAGTTCTGACTAACATAGTGTGGTGGCTTATGTGAACTTGCAGGCGTTCACTATGACATCATTAGCACAACAGAGACTGAGTAAAGTTTTAGATGCTCGAAATCTGACACTTACTAATGAAGAAATAAATATGGCAGATTTAATGGGATTAGGAGGACCTAATTATTGTACTAAGACAGCAGAACTTGAAGGGAAAGTCAGGGAAGATTTAAAAGCAGGACCTGTTGGGATTGGGGATTTAGAGATTCTTTTATTGCTATGATATAATGTGCGTTATGATGACTGCATTAATAATAGGTTGTACAGTATAATTTTAATAGTATTGAATATGTTTGTGATAACAGTGATGTCTCTATTTACAGGTTGAGTTGATTTCATACACAAAGCATAACTGTGCTTGTTTAGAGTTGATGTTCCGTCCAAAGGGTTTTAAGCTTCACGGGTGAGAGTGTCCAGGTGATACATGTTGAGGGAAGATGAGAACATAGCAGGTTAATTGCATGCACGCTTACAAACACACATGATTTAAATATAGGCCAGGCCGAAGGCCTGGACTTTATGTAGCTTTTAAATTTACAGCTCCTAACTTGCAGGAATGGCGTGGAGTGTAATGAATGAATGCAAAACATGCTTACAGACACAAGCATGACATAGATTTATTTTGGAGGGTAAAGGTGGAATACATGGTGCTTTGTTTCTGCTTAGCCAGTACTGAGGTAAAAGGTGTTAAAGATACATATGCAATAAGTGAACAGGAAATGTGTGAGGGTGAGCCGGGTGAAACAAAATGTTGTAGAAACTTGTCTAACTGGTATTAACAGTAACTTTTGCATGTTATGTATATGCTTGAAGCAAAAAGAGGCGTAAATGATGATGGAAAATTTTGAAGTGTGTTTTCTAGCGGACATTTAGGCTGACATAGGGATGGTGTATATTTTACCCGGGGTGTTTTTAATAGAACTAAAAGCGTTGCTCACACACATAAAGAGTATTGAGATTAGGTAAAGTTAATATAATGGATAGAGCCCAGAACATGATATTGTCAACCAACTTTGAATAATTAAAGGAACATTAGATGAACAAAGTAGGTTAGTGAGGTGTAGCAGAGAAAGGCTGTTTGTTTTTTATCCCTTACAGGAGAAGATTTCCACAAGAGAGGGACCCAGAAAAGGAGCAGAGACCACTTAAGCATGAAGTGTTTTTAAGTGGGAGCTGGTGTTTTATTACTGGACCACCTAGAGGACATGAGGTGGTTTTCTGATTTGCTGAGTCAGAGGACGGCTAGAGAGGGTCAGAGCGGAGGCAGTGGACCTGGGAATGGTGGTTTCGGCGCCCATGATACCATTAATGGATGTAGAGGTGACAGAGTGGGTCGAGGAGTGACACAAGGAAATGGTGTGGTGATGTCTCTGGAGAGACATCAAGAGAGGGAATTGTAATATTTAAAGAAATTAGGTCACTGCTGAACTGTATATAACCATCATCCTTAACATTACATTAATTATCATTTCATCAAAGTGTTTATTGAAGCTGCTGGCATTATGTTATAAGTTATATTATAGGGGTTATCATAATCAAATATTAACATGTTTATTACAGGTGCAGTTATAACTACTTTAAAATGATTGAGTTAATATATATATATCATAACTCAGAGCCTGAGTATATGGTTACAGTAAAACAGTAGCTGAGCAAAGGCCTGAATGTATTCAGCTTCTTGTGGTATTTGAGTTTGCTTAGTTACAGGTGACGAAAGGATGTCCAGTCCATGGGGACCTCAAAGGCCTGAGATCTTCACCATATTTGGATGGATGGGGAACTTCTGTGTCTGCAGTTATCTCTTAAAATACATGGATGTTTTGTACATGCAAATTATGTGCTTGTAAACGCAAGAAGGGGCGTTACAATACCCTGATGTTATAAAAGCAATCTAGAGTGTATTTTGGGTAGAGATGTACAACTGATGTTTTGTAGTTTGCACCTCTCCACGCTGTGTGCATTCATTAAAATCAATTGTTTGACCGACCTCTTCTAGACCATCATTGTTTTACTCTCATCCTCAATTTCGAACCCGTAACAACTACTACTACAACTGCTTTGTCTACATTTACAGTTTTTTCTGAGGTATAATAAAATGACATACTTTTGGTACTAAATGGATCACTTTTTTTTTTTTTTTTTTAAATGTATAGCTAATTCAGACTGAATTTTTCTGAATGTTTTTTAACTTTCTGCTAAAAAGTAAGTTTGACTCCATGTGATGAAATAAAAGTGTGAAAAACTGAAAAGCAGCAGAGAGCACATTTTCACACAGACTGGAGACAAAAGAGCAGAATATGAAGCGTTACCAGAGTGAAGGGAGGTCCGATCAGCAGCATCAGATAAACCTTTAGCAGAATCTTCACAGTCTCCATCTCTCCCTCCTTAAACCACAAACACATTAAAGTACCTGTGAACTGAGCTGCTGATAAACATTTTGTGTTAATTGGCTTCAACAGCATCACAGCTTCACTCACATGCTGAATAAAGGGTCTTATTTTTGTAGACATAAATGAAACACTGAAAGGTTATACTATTATTTTTATGTTAATCTGAACATGCTGGTGGAGCCTCTAGCTTTTCATAGTTTTTGTTATATTAAACCACACATGGCAGCTCCATCATCAAGGCTAAAGTCCTAAAATTGAAGCAGTGTTGGACTGCACTTTCATCAATACTTTTTTAAAAGTAATGCAGTAAATTACTGAATTACTCTCTGGAGAAAGTAGTTTGTTATAGCTCTTGTGACATTGCTATTGTGTTCCTGGAGCTAAAATCTCTTCCTTTCTTCAGTTACTATGAGACCATGCATTAAAGTGGGCACAAACCCAGAAATTTCCTATTGTGAGTTTCTGACCAAGTTTCTGACTGTTTTTGACAAAGGCTCCAGCACAGAGCCTGCTGCAAACCGTCGACTCAACCTAAAACAAACGCATATGCAGTATGGCAGATCATTCAATAGCTCTTTGGATCTTGGCTGAGGCGTTGAGAGGTACGTTGCTGAATAATGTGTGTGACAAGCTAAAGGATGAATTAATCATGTAAGAGCTTCCTTCCACTTTATATGATTTAATGTAACTATGTGTTAGAGAGGATGACTGGCTCTGAGCGCGCCGGCTCCTGCAGCACTACATCCTCCATAATGTTGTGCTGCCTTTCAGGACCGAGCTCCTCGGCGGAGATCAGACACTCTCGGGCTCTGGAGGTCGCTGACGAAGGAGAGCAACCCATGCAAATAGGCAGCTCTGACCTCACAACCAGTGTTGGGGAGTAACGGAACACATGTTCCAGCGTTACGTATTTAAAATACAAAATATGAGTAACTGTATTCCGTTACAGTTACCGTTTAAAAAGGTGGTATTCAGAATACAGTTACTTTGTTGAAATGAATGGATTACACAGCGGTATTTTCCTGTTTCATATGTTAGGCTATGCTCTCTCTATTTTTGGTAATTCCACGCCGGTGGAAACCCAAACAAAACACGCATTAAGAGGCTCTAATGTCTGTCTCAATGTCACGGCCCATGTCACCTCTACTTGCGGCCCACATAATGACCTGAAGAAATTTTTTATTTTTTTTATTTATTTTTTTTTAATTATCATTCAAAAAATGATTTAATATGAAAGCAATAGGCAGAGTGTTACAGGCATCGCCCTAAAGAATGTAGCCTCATGGGCAGTGTAGCCCGTGCTGCAGGGAGAATGGACTGCCATACCCGTTATGTGTCTGAGCGAGGGAGGGAGAAAAGGGAGAGTGGAAAAGTACGAGCTGTCACCGAGCAGAAACGGGAGCTGGAAGCATGTAAATATAATAATAATAACCAAAAAGAGTGCCTGACGAGCCCAGTTGTATGCTGGATGGTGGTGGGAATGGTCCTGTCACCTTTGAAGTATCTGTTCAAAGCTTTGATTATGAACAGGTGAACTATCAGTGTGTGTGAGACAGTGAATGAGGCTTTTGGTAGAGAGGGGTGTGAGTCCTCAAATAGAGTAGAAAGGTGCTATTTAAGGATCAGTCCATGAACCGTTCTTTATGGTTTCATGTTCTTATTTTCATACTCAATAATCTGTGTGCGATATGCAGCTGTAGAAAAGAGCTCACACTCTCTACCTGCTGCTTGATGTTGTGAAATCAGCTGCAGGTCGTTGCTGAGAACAAAACGTGGTACAGTCAGCTGTCAGTGACCTGATCCAGCCTCCTGTTTTACATTCCTGTTCTATAGAAGTCCTTATCAGTTGTATAGAAGCTCTGCCCAGACATGCTGGATGTGGGTTTGTTTTTCTGAGGCGGTTCATGATGATCCTCCACCAGTACATGCAGGGTGGGGGGGCTTTGAGAACCTGCCCTTTTCCTGATGGGTGCCCCAAGTGTTAAAATGTATTCCACTACAGATTACATGCCCCTAAATGTATTTTGTAACGTATTCCGTTACGTTACTCAAGCAAAGAAACATATTCTGAATACTTTGGATTATTTAGTATATTATCATGTTTTTTACAACTATCCTGAAGCAATCTGTCTCTATACCGTCCTTTTTCTTTTGAGCTGCTTTTAAGCATGTTTCTTTCAGTCGTCCTTCCGACACAGTGTGTTTGTTTTGATTCGTTGCCCAGGAAAATGGCGCTGCGCTCCCACAATACCTTGCGGCGTGACGTCAACTCCAAAGCCCTATTGCGCGCACAGGTTTCACACGCTAGCACATATTCGCGGGCATCACTCTCTAATGAGGGCCACCATAAGAAGCGTCTCAATAGGGAAACCGTACGACGCGGGGCGGGTTGACAGGCAAAGCGCGACATGCGCGCGCACGGCAGACGGGACAAACATCTTGCCAGGCAGACCCCAACCGGGGTCTGGTACATTCCGTTGAGCACAGCACACCAGGCCCGAATCTGTGATTCGGGGGAGAATTGGCGCGGCAATGCATCAGGCTTAGTGTTGCGGGAACCCGGTCGGAAGGAGATAGTAAAGTTAAACCGGCTAAAATTAGCTGACCTGCCAGGAGTTGAGATGCTTTGCAGTCCGAATGTAGGAGAGATTTTTATGGTCAGTCCAAATCGAAAACGGCTGTTCCGCTCCCTCTAAGCTGTGACGCCACTCCTCAAGAGCCAATTTAACCACTAGAAGCTCGCGGTTGACTACGTCATAGTTTCTCTCGTTGGGTACAAGATACAAGATTTACATTATAAATACAAGATTTATATTGAAGTAGCCTAACAGTGGTATCAGTGTCTGCAGTCAACAACTGGATGTCAAATAAAGAAAGTACAGTTTAGCAATAATTATTGTTAAGTTTCACAATGAAGGTGCAGAGAATAAAGTAGAAACATCAAACATCTGAACTCTGGAATGGGTCTGACAAGAACAACTGAGTTCAGATATGAACTGCAGCCCGCCTATTGGTGACCAAGGCTCTATGATGTGTTGCCAAAAGTGTCAAACAACACCCAGTGGTACTGTGAGCTGCACATAAACCACAGGTGTTAAAACAAAATCACCCATCAGTTCACGTCTCTATTTTTGCTGACTCATGGTTGGATCACATCCTGTGAGCTCAACAGAAAATGCTCGGTGCTTTTAAGAACCTGATAAAAGAGAGATAAGAAGAAATGTTCTGCTGAGAAAAGTATTTTTATCTCATGTGTTGTCACAGTATGCGCTGGCAGACCGTGGGGTTGTGGGGAAAGAGGACCCAAATGCTGGACTCTTGGAAGCAGACAGTGTGTTTATTTAAAGTGTCGTAAATAATTGCACAACAAAGAATCCCCCTGCGCCCCCGATTCCCGTTCCGTGTCGTCTTCCCAGTGCTTGTGCTCCATGTCTCCGCTCCCGTGATACTCGTTGCGCTCTGCCCCCTGAAGATGCCTGTAAACCTGTGCTCAAACACACATATGCACCTGAGGGACAGCAGCACCAAAAATACACAAGTCCAGAAACTATTCCTGAGCCCTGGGTCCCTCAGACCCAGCTCCTTGACATGTGTGGAGCAACACAGTTTTATAAAAAGAGCTGATGAATGTCAACTAAACATGAGCAAGTTATGTGACTTTACCAAATGACTTTACCCTGAATAGGTAATGAAGCGATAGATCTTAATAATAATAATAATGGATTGCATTTATATAGCACTTTTCTAGGCACCCAAAGCGCTTTACAATTCCACTATTCATTCACTCTCACATTCACACACTGGTAGAGGCAAACCACAGTTGTAGCCACAGCTGCCCTGGGGCAGACTGACAGAAGCGAGGCTACCATATCGTGCCATCGGCCCCTCTGGCCATCACCAGTAGGCGGTAGGTGAAGTGTCTTGCCCAAGGACACAACGACCAGGACAGAGAGAGCTGGGGGATAGAACCGGTAAATTTCCGGTTACAGAAGAGCTTCCAAACCCCCTGAACCACGGTCGCCCCATCTTCAATCGCTTCAATCCCAATTCTACTTTTTCTGCATAATCCATCATATAAAATGTAATCAAATGGAAAAAAGTCTCTTTTTAGAACTTGTTTTATTAGTTTTAATCTTTTAACTTTAAGTTTGAGTGAAAATGTAAATTGTTTGCACTCTCTGGGCAACTGACCCAGTGACTCAAATGACTCAAACCCAATTCACTTTGGTGAGTGACTCATTCAAACTCGATTCAGTAAAAAGAATCAAATTTACCATCACCACTACCTATTTTGTTGTTTCACAGAAAGAGATTGGCCCTCACGTTATATCTCACCAGACCTAAAAGACTTTTTTTTTTTTTTTTTTTTTTTTTTTGAGTAAAAGAAGCATCTTTAATTTTATGTGACTGGATCACTGAGGCACTGACACACAATCTTTCATACTGTGACAATCGATGGCTCTCTCTGCTGTGTTTGTGGGCGCTCTGGGCCTTTAACCACACAGTTCACAGTAATAAGTAGAACATGTATAACAATTTGATGAAACTGCTGTGTCTAAAACTATTCTCAGTAAATATTAGGACCTTGTATTTTTTGTCATCATTTACCACAAACAGTTTCAATGTTTTTCAAGCTGTTTTCTGTTTTGTCTTAATAACAACACAGCTTTAAGAAACCCTTAAATACGTATAATTGAAGGTTTCAGTGACCTACTTGCACGTCTACACGCTGTGATAAAAATGTGCTGCATCATATAAAGAGCCTCTAGTATCTAAATACAATGGTTATTATTTATGATAAATTTAACCACAAGCTTAAATGATATCGGCATACATCAGCCCACTTCTCTCTTTTTTAATAATTCACAGTTAGACCACATCCTTTGAGCTCATGATATGAATCTGCTTTTAACTCCTGATAAAAGACAGATAAGAAGAAATGTTCTGCCTGAGAAATTTAACTATTTTAATGACTTCTTTGAACTGTTCATTTTCTAGTGTGGCATGATTTTAAGGCTCAAATATATATATTCACACTCACTAATATACTGCTCAATAATTAAAAGAACACTTTTTTAAACTGGTTTTGGAATTTGGTAGACCTGTCTCACTACTGGTAGCACGAGACCATACCTTGACTCTACAGAGGTTGTAGAGAGGTAGCCCAGGTAGCTACTCTAGAAGAGCTAAACAGGGTTGTAGTAGTCTTTAAGCATTCAGCAGGACCAGTATCTGTAAGTGATGGTCTTAGGAAGCATTTCCAAGGAGGAGCCATTAGGTATCAGAATGTCAGACCCTTCAAAAATGTACTTACAGTTTTTTGAGCAGTATGTTTAATTAAATTAATTTCATTTCAAATATAATATATAGCATCAAATCACAACAACAGTCGCATCTGTCTTGGCAACTGGGTCTATGTCCATGTTCAGGTTTCATGTTTCATGTCTCAGGTTCTCTGGTCATCATGTTTTCAGGTTTCAGGTATTTTGGATTTAGTTGTTTTGTTAGCTTGTTCTTTGTTTTCCTTCTGTTTTTTGCACCATGTTCAGCCATCAAAAAAGGCTCGTTTTAGTTTAAGTTCAGTTCTGTCTCAAGTGTGTGCGTTTGGGTCCACTCACCACTCCACACAGTCTGCCAGTGCAGACCTTGACAGCCTCAAGGCACTAGTGATGTGTCGGTCGCGAACGAAACGGCTCTTAGAGCCGGATCTTTGAACTGAACGACGCAAGTCGGCTCCTTATTGGGAGCCGTGGATTTTTTTTTGTTGTTGTTGTTTTTGTTTTTTTTTTCTTTCTCTCACCCTCTCTCTCGCACTTTTTTTCTGCACCCGAGCCTTGTGCTTTGCGCTGGGAAGAGGGGGGAGGGGCGGTAGTTACACTCTCAGTAGCACAGGAACAGAGCGGGAGGGAGAGAGAGAGAGAAAGAGAGCCAGGGACAACAACGTGACATTAGAAAGGTATAGTAATCAACCACAACTATTTTCAGTTGCGGATGATAAAGGATTCAGACAGTTTATTCATGCAGGCCCATATGACAGAGAATATGCATCTTCTTTTAATTTATATTTAATTGTGTTGTGGTTTGCAGTGTTTTGTGTTGTTTCACTTTAAATTTATTTAAAAGGAAGAAGCTGAAAATTTAAATAGTTAAAAGTTGAAATGTAAATAGTTGGTTTTTGTATTATATGATTTATTTATTACATTTTATGTGGCGTGAATAAATAAAAGTATATTTACGGTGGCCGCTAGCGACAAAGAATGTACGAACCCCGAAGCACGTACAAACAACAAAAAACATACAAAACACAACAGAAGTGCTCCAGGATGCTAGACGCAGTGTTGAGCTTTTGTTACCTAGTGGCTACACAAGACAGGAAGTACCAACGACTGGATTTGGTGTGTGGTAGTAACAGGTAAATGAACATTTTTTTTTTAATTATTTGAATATATATGAGTGCTTGTGTATAAATACACAAACAATACACATATGCTTTCAATTGTGTAATTTAAGTGATCTAGGTAGCTCTGTTTGGAAGTTCAGTTAACGCTAGAAATGTGTTTTGGAGTTTGTACGTGCTTTGTCTCTAGGGGCCACCGCATATACAGGTCCTTCTCAAAAAATTAGCATATTGTGATAAAGTTCATTATTTCCTGTAATGTACTGATAAACGTTAGACTTTCATATATTTTAGATCCATTACACACAACTGAAGTAGTTCAAGCCTTTCATTGTTTTAATATTGATGATTTTGGCATACATAACTCATGAAAACCCAAAATTACTGTCTCAAAAAATTAGCATATTTCATCCGACCAATAAAAGAAAAGTGTTTTTAATACAAAAAAAGTCAAACTTCAAATAATTATGTTCAGTTATGCACTCAATACTTGGTCGGGAATCCTTTTGCAGAAATGACTGCTTCAATGCGGCGTGGCATGGAGGCAATCAGCCTGTGGCACTGCTGAGGTGTTATGGAGGCCCAGGATGCTTCGATAGCGGCCTTAAGCTCATCCAGAGTGTTGGGTCTTGCGTCTCTCAACTTTCTCTTCACAATATCCCACAGATTCTCTATGGGGTTCAGGTCAGGAGAGTTGGCAGGCCAATTGAGCACAGTAATACCATGGTCAGTAAACCATTTACCAGTGGTTTTGGCACTGTGAGCAGGTGCCAGGTCGTGCTGAAAAATGAAATCTTCATCTCCATAAAGCTTTTCAGCAGATGGAAGCATGAAGTGCTCCAAAATCTCCTGATAGCTAGCTGCATTGACCCTGCCCTTGATAAAACACAGTGGACCAACACCGGCAGCTGACATGGCACCCCAGACCATCACTGACTGTGGGTACTTGACACTGGACTTCAGGCATTTTGGCATTTCCCTCTCCCCAGTCTTCCTCCAGACTCTGGCACCTTGATTTCCGAATGACATGCAAAAGTTGCTTTCATCCGAAAAAAGTACTTTGGACCACTGAGCAACAGTCCAGTGCTGCTTCTCTGTAGCCCAGGTCAGGCGCTTCTGCCGCTGTTTCTGGTTCAAAAGTGGCTTGACCTGGGGAATGCAGCACCTGTAGCCCATTTCCTGAACACGCCTGTACACGGTGGCTCTGGATGTTTCTTCTCCAGACTCAGTCCACTTCTTCCGCAGGTCCCCCAAGGTCTGGAATCGGTTCTTCTCCACAATCTTCCTCAGGGTCCGGTCACCTCTTCTCGTTGTGCAGCGTTTTCTGCCACACTTTTTCCTTCCCACAGACTTCCCACTGAGGTGCCTTGGTACAGCACTCTGGGAACAGCCTATTCGTTCAGAAATTTCTTTCTGTGTCTTACCCTCTTGCTTGAGGGTGTCAGTGATGGCCTTCTGGACAGCAGTCAGGTCGGCAGTCTTACCCATGATTGCGGTTTTGGGTAATGAACCAGGCTGGGAGTTTTTAAAAGCCTCAGGAATCTTTTGCAGGTGTTTAGAGTTAATTCATTGATTCAGACGGTTAGGTTAATAGCTCGTTTAGAGAACCTTTTCATGATATGCTAATTTTTTGAGATAGGAATTTTGGGTTTTCATGAGTTATGTATGCCGAAATCATCAATATTAAAACAATGAAAGGCTTGAACTACTTCAGTTGTGTGTAATGAATCTAAAATATATGAAAGTCTAATGTTTATCAGTACATTACAGGAAATAATGAACTTTATCACAATATGCTAATTTTTTGAGAAGGACCTGTATTTATATATAAACATATATAAATAAAACCACGGTTTATTTTTTTTACATTAATAATTCATTTTGTGCAGAATTTTATATTGTTGTTAATAATAAATTAATTCAAGCAACAAAACAACCTGAAGAGCCGGTTGGGAGCCGAAAGAGACGGCTCTTTTTAGTGAGCCGAGCCGAAAGAGCCGGTTCTCTAAAAAGAGCCGGAAATCCCATCACTACAAGGCACTTGCCTATATTGTAAGACAAACACCCTATATTAATTCAAAGAGAACAGAGAAAACTCAAACAATCATATGACCCCCTATGAGCAAGCACTTTGGCGACAGTGGGAAGGAAAAACTCCCTTTTAACAGGAAGAAACCTCCGGCAGAACCAGGCTCAGGGAGGGGCGGGGCCATCTGCTGTGATTGGTTGGGGTGAGAGAAGGAAGACAGGATAAAGACATGCTGTGGAAGAGAGACAGAGGTTAATAACAGATATGATTCAGTGCAGAGAGGTCTATTAACACATAGTGAGAAAGGTGACTGGAAAGGAAAAACTCAATGCATCATGGGAATCCACCAACAGCCTACGTCTATTGCAGCATAACTAAGGGAGGATTCAGGGTCACCTGGTCCAGCCCTAACTATATGCTTTAGCAAAAAGGAAAGTTTGAAGCCTAATCTTGAAAGTAGAGATAGTGTCCGTCTCCTGAATCCAAATCTGCTCTCTCTTTCTAGTCCCTGTCAGGACTCTTGCTGCAGCATTTTGGATTAACTGAAGGCTTTTCAGGGAGTTTTTAGGACATCCTGATAATAATGAATTACAGTAGTCCAGCCTGGAAGTAATGAATGCATGAACTAGTTTTTCAGCGTCACTCTGAGACAGGATATTTCTAACTTTAGAGATGTTGCACAAATGGAAGAAAGCGGTCTTACATATTTGTTTAATATGTGTGTTGAAGGACATGTCCTGGTCAAAAATGACTCCAAGGTTCCTCACAGTGTTACTGGAGGCCAAGGTAATGCCATCCAGAGTAAGAATAATAATAAGAAGAAGAATGGATTGGATTTCATATAGCGCTTTTCAAGGCACCCAAAGCGCTTTACAATGCCACTATTCATTCACTCTCACATTCACACACTGGTGGAGGCAAGCTACTGTTGTAGCCACAGCTGCCCTGGGGCAGACTGACAGAAGCGAGGCTGCCATATCGCGCCATCGGCCCCTCTGGCCAACACCAGTAGGCAGGAGGATAAAGTGTCTTGCCCAAGGACACAACGACCAGGACAGAGAGCCCGGGGATTGAACCGGCGACCTTCCGGTTGCAGATACGCTTCCCTGAGCCACGGTCGCCCGTTAGATACCATATTTCTAAGATTTTCAGGGCCGAGTACAATAACCTCAGTTTGATCTGAATTAAGAAGCAGAAAGTTAGCGGCCATCCAGGTCTTTATGTCTTTAAGACATTCCTGCAGTTTACTAAATAATACAAGATATTACAAAGTTACAGAATATGAAAAAAACAAAAAAAGCTCTAATAGACGCAAATAGTGCCAGTTATAAATTCCCCACTATATTTCACAAATTAAATACATATGGTTGTTCTGAAACGGGGTGGAGTTGGGGGAGGGGGTGTAGATATTAATGATCCTCTTGACCATAGATTTGAAGATTTAAGTGAATGTGTTTTTTTTTTTTTTTTTTTTTTGCTGACTCATTCGTTTCCACGGTCAGACCACATCCTTAGAGCTGAACTGTCACGGATCCGGCTCTGGGGACTTGGGGTCCGTGGGCAGTGGGGACTATGACTATTATTGTTATTAGTATTATTATTATTATTATTATTATTATTATTATTATTGTTGTCATTACTATTATTATTTGGTGTGTTCTCTGCACTGCCCCTGTGCGCATCTGTTTGTTGGCAGGAATGTGTGTGTGTGTTGCCTTTCTTCTATGGCCAAGTTACAGGCACCATCAGCCCTGGGGGTGTGGCCTGACTTGAGGGCTGGCCACACCCGAAGTCCTTGCCGCACACCTGCTCCTCATCTGGGCTCGTCGGGGGAGCTATTTAGATGAGCGATGGAGCTTCCACCGACGCTGGATTATTGCGGTTGACTTCACGTCAGTCTTCTAGCTTAGGAAAGTGTGAGAGTATGCCTGCTAGGATATAGTGTGTTAATGGCTGCCTCTATTGTTTTCCCTCAGGAGGAATGTGGAACGAGAGAGGGCAGTGAGCACGGGGAGTGCAGGGACACTGGAGCAGAGAGCACTACACTGGGACTTTTTGGGAAGAAGACACTACACGGGAGTCAGGGACACTAGGGGATTTATTGTTGTTTACTTCACCACCTTGTAAATAAACACTGTTGCACTGAAGAGTCCGGCGTTTGGGTCCTGTTTCCCCACCTCCCCACGGTCTGCCAACACAGACCGTGACATGAACATATAAAGCTGAGCATCACAGTGAGTTTCAGTGCATTCAGCATCTGATCAAACAAGGGAAGAAGAAATGTCCTGCCTGAAGAATTTCAGTCTTCTCATCTCATGTGTGCTCCTCTTCATCATCCAGCCAGGTGAGTGATGTTTTCCACTGTAATTTAATTTACCTACTGGTAATTTTAATCTTCATGTAAACGAGCATAATGCAAAGTCACACTGCTGATTATCCTTCAGTGTTACAGAGCAGTTGGTGCAGTGTGTTTGTTTCACTCGTCTGTTCTTCATTTGATCATCTGCTGATTTATGTGTCTGGATATTTTGTTTCTGTTTTAGGTCGTGGTTCTGAGATTATTAATGGGAAAGAAGTCAAGCTATACTCACTGCCTTACATGGCTTATGTGAGAAGTGTGACTAATTTTTTGTGTGGAGGGACATTAATCCATCCACAGTGGGTGCTGACAGCTGCCCACTGCACTGGGTAAGAATCTGCGGTCTTATTTTCCTCAATTTTAAAAATAATGCAGTATTTATTTTCAACACACTATTATTCCTTCAGTAAGTACCCAGAGGTCACTACCCTCACCTGTGGTCACGAGCTCTGGGTAGTTACTGAAAGAATGAGATCAGGGCCAGAGCAGCAGAAATGTGCTTTCTGTAAACGGTGGCTGGCCTCTCCTGTAGAGAAAGCGTCATTCATTCAGTCATTGGAGAGAAGCTCAGCTGCTACTCTTCCACAGTCAAAGGATCCAGCTGAGGTGGTTCAGGTATCTGGCAAGGATGCCTCCCAGGTTAGGTGACATACAGGAACCCCAGAATCTTTTTAAAGGTCAAATAATACACACTGCTATAATTATACGTGCAAAGCTAATTACATTGAAAGGAGAGGATGAATATAGAATATTTAAAGCTGATTTTTCACTCTTGTAAGCACAATATCTGTACAGAGGTGTTCTAGAAAGTTTTATTTAAGATGGAATAACAAGCAAGAAAAGTGTTGCACTCATTTAAATATAAAACAGAAGTCACAGCTACATAAACATCAAACATTTTATACATTTCTTCATCTAAAACATTTTATGTACATTTTAATTTCTTCATTCAGCTGTAAGAAAAAATAACGCAGATTCACCTAAAGCTCAGTAACAGCCATAACCCAACCCATGTAGTAATACACAATAATAAGGAAGTATGATTATTGTTTGAGAAACCACAGATCCATTAAACTTTTAAATATGTAAACCTTCATCACCAGATTGTGTTTTTTCTTTTACAGGAGTTATTGGGTGACCCTGGGAGCCCACTCCAGAAAGAACAACGAACATTCCAAGCAACTCCGATTCGTTGAGAAAAGTTTTCCTCATCCTGACTACTGTTGTGCAAAGCACGACAATGACCTCATGTTGCTGAAGGTAAGGTGATATATCAGGGTCTGATACCAAATGATGTAAATGCACTGCTTCTTATTTAGCACCTTTCTACCCTCTCAGAGCACTGAGAGCGTTACACAACATGGTTATTCACACAAACACATTTTTCTATGCTTAAGTGCTTTCTATCTAACATTGACACACACACTCATACTCTAACGCAGACCTTCCCAAAGTGTGGGGCCCGCCCCCTAGGGGGGGCGCAGAGCCATTGCAGGGGGGGGGGCGGTATGAAAAAAAAAAAAAAAAGGGGGGGGACACTGCTAGCACGGGGCGCCCACAGAAACGCAAAGCAGGAGATGAAGCATCGCTGAATATGTTTCCAAACCAACTTCATTCTAAGCCAAAGACTAGAAAATATGGTGAAGCATATCTTCCCTTTGGCTTCACCTGCACAAGTGCTGAGGTAGGTCTCCCCTGCAGAATTGGTTTTCCCTGCATCGGGAGCACGCACTGGGCTCTCCAAATCACGGACAAACAGTATCCCCCAGTTGTTTATGTTTTTAAACCCATTTTGCACAAAGAGGCATTTTTTGAAAAATTCATTGATAGCAATGTTGAATATTATTACACAGGAAAAAAAACAACTACACGTAAAATAATCACACCGCGACGCCTCTGCCTTTCTAAATGGAGGGACAGTAACTGTGTGTGTGTATGTATGTTGCAGCTTTAAGGCAGGGATGACCACGGGAGTTGCTTTTTCACTTCATATGCTTTATTTCTTAGCCAGATCATTGACAAAAACATACAGCAGCTCATCTTCAACTCCTAGCCCTTGGCTGCGGTGGAAAAGAACCACTTCAATCCCCTTCAAGGAACATACGTACAGAAGAGTTTTTCTGACACACCAATGGGGCGTTCAATGCCGTCTTGTAAATATGAGTACTCTGGCAGAATAACAGTTCAAATGAAAAATACACCAGAACAAACAAGCAAAAAATAGAAGTGTGGGGTACCTTTGAACCAATGAACAAAGTATAACAATTTATACTTTTTAACATAACCCGACCCCGTCAATATCTGTATCTCTCACACTCTCCCCCACTCGAGAAATGTCGTCCCGACATAAATGTACCTTTCAATCTACAATCCATAGAGAACAATAGAATGGCATGGACTATTTACCAGATTACATTACATTACATTTTTTTTAAAGTTACCCAAACTACCATGCACTGTAGTTGTGTATACTCCTGATATAATCAGTATAGCTATTTTTAGTCCAACATTCAATCTATCAAATTACCATGCTATTTGTACTCTCCTGTAAGGGCATTAACTTTGTCCACATCTCATCTGAACACTAAGCATCTTCCCTTTACTCATACACATGTTCGGCCTACAATCCATGTGTCACGATATTTCAATCAACATAGGTACATTTGTTACCATCTGAAATAGGGGTACAAAGTGTAAACATTGTATCTTCCTCTTTTACCAAGGTCGCCAGTAACCCTGAACATTGACACATTTAGTGGCCACTATTCTTTCTTCAAGACTTGGTTGTCCAAGTTTACTATAGGTCAAAGTCTGTGGTCTCCTCCTTTCCCTCTTTGGGTATGGACTTGGCTGTTCTGTTTCCAAAGCCTCTTCGACATCAGAGCTGGTGTCCACCTCCCCTGCACCCACAATAGCCACATCCTCTGGTTCCATATTATCCATCTTCTCCTCATCAGTTTGAATAGGGTCCCCCTGGCCATCTTCTGACATGTGGGGAAACTCATTTTGCTCACCTCCATCCCTTTGTGGCATAAACTCTGCCGCTGTGGGGTCCAGCGTAGGTGAACACTGAGGCTTAGGATAAGGCCTGGTGAAAACCGCATCAGAAAACTCATCTGTGTCCTCCTCCTCCTCCTCACTCCCCACTTGTGACTGAGTCATGCATGTTTGTTTCCATTTGTAATGTCTTTTCCTTGTTTTAGTACTAGTTACAGTTGCCTCCTTATCTGCTGGGAGCGGAAGAAAATCGCAAGGCAACAACATATTCCTGTGCAAAATCCTTGTCCTGCCTTTACCATTCTCTGGCTTTAACTCAAACACAGGACTGTCCTCCCCCTTTTGTCTTTTAATGATGTAGATGTTGTCTTCCCAATAGGAGCGGATTTTACCTGGCCCACCCCTCTCCACAACATTTCTAACAAGGACACGACTCCCTATTTGAAGTGATGGACCATGCACACTTTTGTTGTACTGCCTTTTACCTCAGCTGACTTAGCTGCATTTTTGGAGGCGACAGTGTAAGCTTCAGCCATTCTCCGTCTCCATCTGTCAACGTAGTCCTGGTAGGAGCCTGAAATGTCCTCCTGCTCAATGCCAAAGAGAAGGTCAACTGGTAACCGTGGTGACCTACTAAACATTAGGAGAAAAGGAGGGTAGCCAGTGGCCTCATTAACAGTACAATTGTAGGCATTTACCACTTTATGGAGGTGGCTTTTAAAGTCTCTTTTTTGTTCCTCTGTTAGAGTTCTTAACATAGAGAGCAGGGTCCTGTTGAATCTTTCGGTCTGCCCATTTCCTTGTAGGTGATAAGGAGTAGTGTGTGACCCCTTAACACCAGCCAGTTCCTTTAAATGGTGCAATAGTCTATTCTCAAACTCTCGCCCCAAATCATGGTGTAATTTTTCCGGTAAGCCAAACCTGAGACAAGTCATTGAATAGTTTTTCTGCTACAGTCTTCGCTGACTTATTTGTAGTTGCGTAGGCCTGAGCGAAGCGGGTGTAGTGGTCCATAACTACAAGTATGTATTCACACACCCCCCCCCCCCCCCTTGCATTGCTCTAGGTGCAAAAGTCAACTGAAACCAACTGAAATGGATGAGTGGTTTCTATGCTCAACATAGGTGCCCGTGCCTGCCTGTTTGGCTTCCTCTGTTTGAGACACTCACAAACATTACTGACAAAGTGTTCAATGTCTCTTTGCATCTTAGGCCAAAAGAAACGATCCCTAATTAAATTTAGGGTCCTTTCTAATCCCAAGTGACCCATCTGTTTGTGTAGTTCATTGAGCACTAGTGGGTGGTAAACTGAGGGGAGAACTAGTTGTTTTTTGTATTGAGTCTCTCTGAACGTAGTTCCATCCTCTCTGATTTTTAGTTTGCTCCACTCTCTAGCCAATGCTTTGAACTCAGTGCTCTGTTTTAATTTCCTGTGTGGTGGGCCTTTTGTTTTGCACTACAGACTCATACATTTTACCTATCACAGGGTCTTGCCGCTGTGCTGCACAGATTTCCTCTCTCAGTATTGGCTGAATCATGTCCAACAGTTCCTCTGCTCGTGTTTGATGCTGAAGGGTGTGGAAGGAGACAGCGTTAAACATCAGAGCTTCTGTTTGCTGTACTAATATGCCCTGCTGTGAGGCTGCAACCACGTCCTGGCTAACCGTTTGTGTACAGCAGTTCATATAGCCCTCAAAATCGAGGGGCATCCTGGATAAAAAAATCTGCATCTGCATTTGTTTTTCCTGGCCTGTATTTTATCGTAAAGTTGAAATCTGCGAGCTCAGCCACCCAACGCTGACCTGATGCATTCAACTTTGCTGTCGTTAACACATAGGTGAGTGGATTATTATCTGTATAAACCACAAAAGATGGCGCATGCAGCAAATACTCTCTGAAGCGCTCACAGACAGTCCATTTGAGAGCTAAAAACTCTAGTTTGCCAGCATGCATATGGTAATTTTTCTCTGGCAGTGTTAACGTTCTAGATCCATAAGCTATAACCCTTAACTTGCCATTACTGCGCTGGTAGAGCACTCCTCCTAACCCTGCTTGGGAAGCATCAGTATGAAGCACAAATGGTTGGTTTAGGTCAGTGTAGCCTAGGATCGGAGGACAGGCCAGTTTATTGACGTAAGACAAAACCTGATGGTGTGACTCTGTCCATTTCACAGGGGCTGATGAAGGCAACTGTCCTTTAGCCTGTTTGTTTTTCTCCTTCCTTCTCTTGTTCTGTGTTTTTAAGTCTTGTGGGCTACTTTTAGCATTTGTTTGGACTGCTAGCAGTTCATACAAAGGTTTGGCGATACATGAAAAGTCCTGTATATAGGCTCTATAATAAGATAGGAAGCCCAAAATCTGTCTCACTTCCCCCACTGTACTAGGGTGTTTCTCTTTAAGTGACATCACGGAGGCGACCTCTGCTGGATCCATACTATGGCCATCTTTTGACACCACTCTACCCAAAAACCTGACCTTAGGCTTGAACAGTTTACATTTCTTAGCAGTAAGTTTGACCCCATGTTTCTGATACCTTTGTAGCACGGCTCTTACATGCTCAACATGGTCCTCAAAAGATTTACTGTGGACCAAATTGTCATCAAGGTACGGTAGACGGATATCATTACGCAGACCCCAAAGACACTCCTCCATGCTCCTCTGAAACTCTGCTGGGGCGGAGCTGAGTCCGAATGGGATTCTAACCCACTGGTATAAACCCCAGGGGGTGATGAATGCAGTGAGTGGCTGACTGTCTTCGTCTGTCAGGTACTGATTTGCGATTAAGTTCTCGATAATCCACACAAAGTCTGAGGTCACCGGACTTTTTCCTAACACAGACTATCGGTGACAATAAGGCGACTTGGATTTTGTGACCCACCCCCTATTGATCAAGTCCTGCAGGTAAGCTTTTACTTCTTGATGCAGGGGTTTAGGCACACTATTGTAAGTCTTTTGAACTGGTGTTTGGTCGTTGAGAGTGATGTGCATCCGAAGGCTAGGAATGCAGCCTACATCATTCTCATCTTTTGCAAAAGCTTTACATTCCTCCCTGAGCATCATTCTCACCGCCGACTGTTGCCCGCTCGTTAGATGGTCTAGAACTACAGGAGGATCCCAAACACCACTTGTGTCACCTGTGGGGGCTGATGGGACTTCAACACCTGCCTCGTCTGCTGTTTTAGTTGTTGGAGTTTCTACAGGTTTTAGGGCAGCTGGGTATATTGCTTTTACGCCCTCAATGTGCCCCAGGATAACACGCGGACCTACAGTAATATTATGGCATGTGGTGTTTGTGACAGATACTGGGACCGTGGCTGAGTTGCCCCTTTTTACTTTAAACAGTACTTCCTGCAAATGAAGCCCCTCAGGCAGGCTGGGGTTCAGAACAGGACAAAATAACATTACAGTGTCCTCGTCAGCCTGTATGCGTGTGCGACAGCGAATGGTAGTAGCTTCACTAGGGCCTAAGACAACTTTACTCCGCCCTGTCTTGACTTGGATCTCTTCCGCGGCTGTTTGATGTGTCTCTATCAACTGGATAAAAGTCTTAGCAGATCCGGCGTCAATACCAAAAGCACTACTCACAATGTTTGCAGCACAGTCACTGTTTTTAACGCCCTGTTGTTTAAGTTGCTCGTTGATGACTTCCTCTATCACATTATATCCAATAATAGGATCCTGAGCTACATTTGGGTCACTAGAGACCAATACAGGCACTAGGAGGCTAGAGCTGGCCGTCTCCACCCCAGTCAGTCTAAACTCTACAGGGATCCACCCCATAAATGGTATCTCTGTCTGATTAGCTGCAAGCCCATTTAATGGTTCTGATCCTAAGAGTTCATCTATCCCTCTGATAGTGGTGTGAGGTAAGTGCTCAACTCTCCAGTTCTCATTTATTACTGTAGCCTGTGTACCCGTGTTCCACAATGCGGTCACTGGTACATTATCAAAAGTGCATCTCACCATTTTCCGCCTACCAATCAGTTTCACTAGTTTTTGTCCTTGCTTATCTGATAGAAGGTCAGAATATCCCATGTATGACAACCACCCCTTTTTCTCTCTTTCACTCAAATGTTGTTCAACTAGCCTCACCGCTTTACATACATGTTTGTGATGGTGCCAGTGTTGTCCCTGACAGGCTTTAGAACAGTAACTGACAGATGAGCAGCCTGCACACCTCTGGAGTGGGGTGCTGACCGACTCTCTCTGGTGGCAGCAACCGCAGCGGTGGGACGCCTGATGTGGTGGTGGGGTCACTGCTGGTCCCGTGGCAGTGGCCCTCTGGCGTTTCCCTGCAGCTGAAGTGGAGCTCGGCATCCTCTGGAGATGTGGCCGGGCTGGCCACACTTAAAGCAGTGGGTGCAGTTGTCTCCCTCTCCATTGCTCTGGCAGGTCCTGCAGCCTTTCTTCCTCCGGGTGTCCGCGGCAGCATCTGATGTCCTCTTTGTAGTCTGCGACTTGCCAGCGTTCAGGGAGGCAAGAACCATCTGCCTCACCTCTGCAACCTCGTTCCTCAGCTCTTTCACCAGGTCGTGCATTTCGGGTGGAGGATGATTTTTCTTGTCTTCCTTGGTGGCGGGGATCTGTGAGCTGCTGTGTGGTTCATCTCTAGTATGCAGCTCATTGATTCTTGGTGGTTTGTATTGTTCCTCTTTAACTTGTTCAGTCTTTCTGTCTCAAGATTGAGAAACTAAATGAAGCTGCTAATCAGCATTTCATCAGTCACATCTGGGTTGTCAAGAAGGGCTTTAATCTGGAACTTTATGTTGTCATTTTGCAGCCCAGTACCCACTGATCTCAAAAACTTCCTTTTTACCTGGTCCCGACTGTAGTGTTCTGCTTCTTTGTCCTTGGATGCATACAGGAGGCGATCTTTAAGCTCAATGGCCCTGAATAAAAAGTCTTGAGCTGACTCTTTTGGATCTTGGGAAATATTCATCAGTTTTTGGTACAAATCAGATGTGTCATCTTCTCTGTAATGTCCTTTCAATATTGTCTTTAACTGTGTGAGTGTCAAATCAATCTTTATTTCTAGCATATCACGCAGTTTGAGACCCGGATTGATAGCTCTTATCACTGCTTCAATAACTTCTGACTCACTGTGGCCCTTGCGGAGTCCATTTTCCATCTGATGCAGCAGGTTGATATAGGACAGCCGATCGCGCTGCCCTCCCTCTCCTATTTGGCCACAGATGCGAAACTCCCTGCGAATAGTCACCTCCGGTACTTTAGAAGACGGCAGGTTCTGGCCGAGGCTCGGGGCAGCGTCTGCCATCTTCAGTTTCTGCCCTATTGCTCTAATTTCTTCCTGCAGCTCGTCATACTTGTCTCTTTCGTCTGAAAGGCGGGAAAAATCACTCTCGGCCGCATTGTCTTTAGCTTTATATTCGCCCAAAAACGATAAAAGTTCTTTCACAAACTGTACAGCATCGTCTTGTGTATAACTGTTTTCCACCTCGTCCAGTTTATGTTCTATAACTTTCATCAGGTGGCATCTGGAAGTGTCTTTTGTGGGCTCATCTAGCAGTGTAGCAAAGCCTTTCACATTATAACCCACTTCTATGAGCTGATCACGACTTAGCTGGCAGAGTGTTTCGGTGATCTTATCTTGTAGGGCTTCTACCTCCATTGTGGGTACTCACAAGCTTGTCTTTAGTCCGTCAGATTTCAGGTCCGGTGGTTGGAGAAAGGTTTTTCTTCAGCGGTGCGGTAGCGCTAATGTTAGCTGCTAATGGCGCTAACCAAGCCTCTGCTTCACTCACGAGCTGGAAGTTCTTCAAACCTTCCTCCTGGCTAGCTCGCCATGATATGTTGCAGCTTTAAGGCAGGGATGACCACGGGAGTTGCTTTTTCGCTTCATATGCTTTATTTCTTAGCCAGATCATTGACAAAGACATACAGCAGCTCCTCTTCAACTCCTAGCCCTTGGCTGCGGTGGAAAAGAACCACTTCAATCCCCTTCAAGGAACATACGTACAGAAGAGTTTTTCTGACACACCAATGGGGCGTTCAATGCCGTCTTGTAAATATGAGTACTCTGGCAGAATAACAGTTCAAATGAAAAATACACCAGAACAAACAAGCAAAAAAAAGTGTGGGGTACCTTTGAACCAATGAACAAAGTATAACAATTTATACTTTTTAACGTAACCCGACCCTGTCAATATCTGTATCTCTCACATGTACGCATGTAAAACCTGAAGATAGAGACAAAATACTGTTAATCTGACTATCTGCCATTCTGGAATTCATCTCATGTAAACAATAACGTGGCGCACAGCGTGACGTGAAAAAAGGCACATACCTTTGACGTTGCGTGACAAACTCTGTATTCCTCGTCCACACGTTAGCGAAAAAAAGGAGTTTAAAAAAAATCTCCGTTTTCGGTGATTCCAAACGCCGTTTACGTGTGGGCGAAACAGCTGCGTTTTCAAAAATACCCGTGTAGGTGCGGACATAGAGTAAAAGAGTTAGTAGTTTATTTTCTTACTACCTGCAGATTTATTGCAGATCACTTGTATTTGTTAATTGTTTACTAAATGTTTGATGTGTGAAAGAAACCGCAATGGAGCAAAATATGGGTGTGTGTGGTTGGAGGATGTGTGTGTGCGTGCGTGCGTGCGCGCGCGCACCTGCGGGGAGGGGGGGGGGGTGAACATTTTTCTTGTAAAACAAAGGGGGGGCCTAGCAAAAAAAACATTCGATTAGTAGATAACCTGCTCTACCTCCTACAGCCAAGTCAGGTTTTGCTTACTTAACTAAAACTTAGTTTTCATTCTTTAAATTATAAAAATGTATTTCCATGTGTGTGTATAAACATGTTTCAACACATCTCTGCACATATTTCATATTTTCCAAGCAAATTATTATAAATAAATGAGTGGTGATTCAAGACTAACTTTTTTTCAGCTTAAAGAACCGGTGAGGAAAACCAGGGCAGTGCAGTGGCTCGAGTTTGGCAACACTGTGAGAGACCCGGCAGCTGGCAGCAGGTGTCTGGTGGCTGGATGGGGAGTAACTGAAAACAAACGAACATCAGACGTTCTCAAGTCTGTCAATGTGACTGTGGTCGACAGACAGACGTGCAACTCTCGTGATTATTACAACCACAACCCTGTTATCACCGATGACATGATATGTGCTGGTTCAGATGGTACAAACGTCGCTGATACCTGTCACGTATGTATGAAGAATCCATGTATTTTTCCTTGTTTGAAGTAAATGTTCATTCAGCTCAGTGGTTCTTAACCTTTTTGGAGGTACCGAACCCCACCAGTTTCATATACGCATTCACTGAACCCCTCTTTAGTGAAAAATAAAATAAGATTTTTTTCGAATTCAAGACATACATATGTTTTTTTACTGGTGCACAAAATGAGCCGTGCATGTCACAGCGGAGGCTCTGCCAAACCCCTGAGACCGACTCACCGAACCCCTAGGGTTCGATCGAACCCAGGTTAAGAACCACTGATTCAGCTCAACACCTGTGAGTCAAAGAAAGACTGTCATGCGTTTGTTCTTGCTGCAGGGGGATTCAGGAGGGCCGCTGTTGTGTGATGGAGCGCTGGTTGGAGTCACTTCTTTTGGAGCAGGTTGTGGTATCATTAAAAAACCTGGAATCTACTCGTTTGTCTCAGAGAGACAGCTGTACTGGATCAAAACTATGATGAAGTATTTCTAAATGTCATGAAACCACAGCATCAGTCTGCATGATTTGATGTTACATCTGTCAGTGCTGTCTCTGTAGACCATTATTCATTTTATCATTTCATTGTTCTTCTTACAGTTTATGATATTTTAGTTTCTGCCAGCTTGCTATACTGCTTTATAGATTCTGCACTTGGTTAGTCCACCACATGATCTTATGGCAGATAAGTTGGGCTGACCTCTGAACCACATTTTAGACCTACTGTGAACAAATTTGGAAACACTGTTTGAAATTTTACCATCTTTCACCACACAAACCAGACAGATACATGGTTATATCTAAACATCATTTTTCCAAATAATTTAAAGAATTCCCAAACATGAGTGCTCCTGGTTGTTGCAGATGAGTGCAGCTGCAGTAAAACCAGGAGAAGCAATTTTTATGTTCACACAAAAGCCATGAATGTAAAATAAAACAGAGAGATTATTCAGACTGTCAAACAGACAGATTCAACACCTCATATACAACCAACTGAAAATGAGGCTTGTGGACAGGATTGTTGAAAAAGATTTTTAAAAAATGTAACATTCTTTTTTTTTTTTTTCATTTCGCACTACGACTCTGTTGCTTGAAAACCAAAAAAACATATTTTTCTGCTTGCTGCTTTTTCTACTTTCTAATAAAGCTGGAGGCATTAATAACAAATACACATTTGCTCTCTTTTTCTTTGATTGTACTGCAGTTTCAAACTGTACCTTTCAAAGTATCATCGTTAATATAATGAGTTTACAGTTACAGTCTAATTTGAGGCCCAAGAAACATTTTCACTGCTTTTTCCTACTCTTTTGATCAGCTGTAGATTTTTTTTATACAAATGTTTTCTTCAGAAGAAAATAACACAGAGAATATTCACTTATGGGAAACAAAGGAACATGAGAAATACTGACAGCTTCACATGTTGAGGATCTCCTCTTCCTTAGGATTCAGTGACATGATCTTCACACATTCACCTCCATCAACACTGTGTCTTTTGTCATCGATTACTTCCACAAATCCTGATTCATTTCTTTCTTTTTGTTAAATTGTCTGAAAGTATCAGTCATATACACGTCTGCACCTCCACGTGGTTATTTATGATAAATTTGACCACAGGCTTTGAAACAATATCAGCACTCGATCAACAGTTTCCTCGTGTTTGTTGTCTCTGTAAATGAGCCGGCCGCGATAACACAGTTTATAAATATCATTACTCAGAAAAGAAAGAGTACTTTTTATTTGAAGTAAATATTTCAGTCAATCACCTCATATATGTTATTATTCTTGGTACTTTAAGTTGTTTAATCAAGACTAAACCAATGATGTAAACATGTATATGCTATGATCAAACTAATCCTTTCATTAGAGGGAAAAAGGACCGTGGAAGAAGAAAATACCTGTCCTACACAGAGTGCAGCACTCGAGTCTTGTGTTAGTCATAAAAATGTATGTGTACATTTATTCCACTGCTTGAATGCCAGTTTACCTCCCTAGGTAGATTTTTTTTATATAATTATTGTTATCATTAATTATCATTGTTACCAGTATTGCTGTGAATTTGGTGGAACTTACACAGTGTCCCCCAAAATATAGCAGAGAATGCCACCTAATGGTGGAGTATAAAAACTACATGTCAGTTACATGTAGTCGTCTTTTGCACGAAACCTTTTCATAAATATGTTTAGAAGAAAACAAATGAACAAATTATTGTTTCACTGAACTTGAAATCTAAAACAAACACAGTGACATATTAATTTTTGATGCCACAGAAAGACTTTGTAGCTACTGTAGCGACCATATACAGTTTGTGGTGTATGGTGTTGCGTGTATATTCCTGGATTTATGGTTGTTGTGCAAGTCATGTGGGAAGTATTGAACGAGCAGGAAATATGTTCACCCCGTCGCTGGTGTGTCAGCAGGGAGACTGGGTGAGTAAGTGGAGGGTGTGTCTTGTTGACCGCTGTCAGTCATCTTGCTAAGTTTAGAGCACCTTGGAGTAGCTTCCTTTTGCTCGGGCTTGACTGCAGCATTGATGGATTATTAAACATGCAAACAAACAATTTATGGACCAGTTCTTGGAAACTGGATCAATTTGTTGGGTTGCTTACGAGTCATTAGAGCAGTAGTCCCTACTTCAGCCTCATGGTGGTTAAATTGGTCATGACAGCAGCATTTTGAAAGTTCTTATACAAACAAAAGAGGTAGAAGAAATTATTCGTTTTTTTACTTCTGTGTCTCACTTTATTGAAAAGTACAGAATATACGTAAAAATATATTTGTTTTGATGTTTCCAACCACAAACACTCAAATTTAGACATAAACAAACAAGGAAGCATGTTCAAGAATTTATCCATGTCAAAAAATACGTTCAAGCTTAACTTTGAGTTTACGTTTAAAATACACCAAGTAGTGAATCTGTTTGGCTGACAGGCTGGATAATCTCACTTTGTTGTTTTACCTTCATGGGTTCCTTCATAATCTGCAGCAAACAGGAGCACTCATCTTCTTAGAGTTAATCTAAGTTAACTGGAAAAAGAGAAAATAAGATTTCTACAATTTGCAGGCTGTTCAACTCTGACTCCAAAGTCTGTGCAGCTTCTCAGTCATCTAGGTCATGACAGTCTTAAGAGCTTGGAAAAAAAGATGACTGAGCTTCTTTAAGGCTTTTTTCACCTCTCATCCAAGAGGCTTCTTTAGTTCAGAATTGCTTCAAAGGTGTCATCACCTCCTGGCCTTTGGAAAGAATGCAAGGTTAAAACACACGCAGGTTGGGTACTTTTTCAGGTCTGGGATCTATGTTCATCCAGCTTTATGTACCCTCTGCGGTGATATCAACTTCAGTGTTGACTATGCATAAAAGCCAGATCCATGCATCTCCTGTATTGTTTAAATGAACATGACTCTACTCCCAGCCACCACAGCAATGTAATTTAAAATTTTAAAAAGTAAGGCCACTAAATGCACACTAACACTGACAAAATTCAGTATAATTCTCACGTGCAATAGCGTGGTTGCGTTTGATTTTGGTAATATATCTATCTATTGATATGAATAGCGTTATTGATAAATATATTTCTATCATTACAATACCGTTACCATTAATTAAAAGAAAATGCAGTGCAGACGGTTGAAGCTGTTTAGGAAGAGGGGAAAGTTTTGGGAGTGACGGCAGTGAGAGAGAGAGAGCGAGCAAGTTTTGAGATGTGAGAGATTTGTGACGTTTAGTGTGTTTGGAGTGTGTACCAAACAAGGCACGATAAACAGTTTTTAAAGGTGAAATGTAGAGGTAAAATCAAAAGTAGTCAAAAACGGCCAATTATACCCTGGACCCCAGAGGGTTAAGCATTTTGTTTGAAGTAAGACAATAGTTTCCTTTCCTAGTAATTAGTTACTTTTATAATATCCACTTAAGCCCCATGCCCCCGGTACCGGGGGCAAAAAGGAGGAGATCACGTTTAATCGGTTATAACACGGGGTGAGAAATATAAGTCCAGACATGTGTGGTATCCACAGAAACCTCTGAATCTCAGCTAAAATGTCATATAAACCATTTCTACAACCACCAAACACACTGAAACCACACCATGATTAAACGAGCAGTTACCTAAATGCGCAGACCGCTAAACAAACAAAACTGAACAAGAAATTCTTCAAACTTCATGTAACCGGCTAAAGAAAGGCTAGTTAGCTTCCAGAGCTATTACTGACTCCAAACACCAAGTTTCACCACGCTCTGACGAAAATTCACTGAATGAGCCGCAAAAGAAGACCACAAAAACACATAGCGGCGCAAATGCGCTAAGACAGAAATTGGTTTACCGTCCCGATTTCCTCCGTTATTTTCGCCGGTAGCCACGTGATTATCAGTAGTTACCACGCCTACCTAGCCGCATCACAGCCATTTTCTGTCATCAAACTCCATTTTAGACCCACCTACAGACACGTGACTGGACAGCCGCCACATGCAGTAAATTTGGGCCCACGTGGGTTTTGGCACTGCAACGTCTGATTGATTGAAGTGATGTGAACGTGGCATCGTTACTGTGATTCTATTGGCTCAAACGATTAAAAAGAGGTGTCAATCATGCAAATTGACCAAAAGAAACCAAAGTTACAGCCCCTCAGAGTTTAAAGGGCCAGAGACCAATTAAACGCTCCATGCGCACAGCAGAAAACGGCCATTGCCATGTAAATATGTGGCTGTGATGCCTCAAAGGCATTTATGTCATTTATCTTTAATGTTTGCTTTAAAATAATTCATTTGCATGTATGTAAGTTAAAAAGAACAGTAAAAAGGGTTAAAAATGTTAAATAATAAGATTTTATTTTGAAGGTGAACTTGCTAATAACCTCACTTCCTGGTGGTTACCTGTGTTTGTTCATTTCCTGTTTACTTCCTCTTCCTGGTTGCTCTAAGAGGGAGAGTGACATGTGGTCATGCTCTGAGGCTTATCCACAGCCATGTACTTGGGAGCATTGTTCAGGCAACGCCGTAAGTGTATATATTTCATGATGAAGGTGTTAAAAAAGCATAAATAGCGGTATTTGTTAAAAACTATATTTTATTTGTAATTCATGAAGGTTGATTTGTACGTGTTAAAAAAGGCATTCATTTTGATGATCATTACTGTTGCTCAAGCTAATACGAAGATGTAAAGTCATATTTTGAGTTATTTCGTGATGCAATATTTATGTAAACACGATCATTTTTTCTATTCTGTATTTCTTTTCAACTACAGTTTTCACCGCTTGTCAAATGAAGATTCTGAGTAAAAAGTCAACTCTACTCGGACTCCTGTATTCATTGACAAAGGTTTAGCTTGGTGTTTAATCAGAGTTGCTACACTCTTCAACAGAACACTACAGTGGTTAATTCTTCAAAAATCTACTTTTAAAAAAAGCATTTTTAGCCCTGTTAATACAATTAATTAATTTCTGCTCTTTAATACCTAAAAAAATCAACTGGCATGGTGTCCAATGACATTTTTGTACAACGTCTGGATATTCATGTATTGACAGTGCTGTAATTTTTCACTGTTTCACTTTAGAAACATAAATCTTTGCACAGATGATGTTTATATGTTGGTTACTGAATTTCTGGAATGAAATGTGAACTGAGGCATATTTTTAAAAGGGTTATATGCTAAAAATTAAAGAAACAAATTAGGCGAGGATAAAATCTACTTACTTTTTCTCGGTTCCAGTCTCAGGAACTTTGACACAGTAATATCTGCTTCAATATTTACACCTCTGATGAAATTTCACAAGTGTCAGATTTATTTTGATACCAAGATTATAAGGACAGAGTTTGTAATTGCAGAGAAATAATCAATTAAATTTGGGCATTACATTTTCGAGCAGGAAGCTGAGAAACCCCCTTGGGGCTTAAGAGGATATTGTAACTCAGTTACTTTTTTGAAGTAGTAACTATTAACTATAACTAGTTCCTTTTTCAAAGTAACTTTCCAAACCCTGGTTGAGCTCAAATGATGTATCCTTTTTTTTTTTTTTTTCCCCTGTCCCGTTTGGATCTTTAGTCATGAGAATTGTTGTCTTAAGGCCAAGAGAGATGCCAAGCGGATTTACTTTACCAAGTGGATCATCATGGCCTTGCCATATTGGTCCATTTGATTGACCTTTATTATAATTAAGTATTTATTTTATTTTCGGTTGTTACAGTCGGGACAGACATGACTGGGGGATAGGACAGGGAGAAAGAATGAAAGAAAGAGGGGGAGAAAGAAAAATAGAGGGGATGTAAATGATGTATCCTAACAATGAGTCATCAAAAATAGACATGTGAATATGGACTGGTGCATGTTGATACTGTTTCAACACGTGGTCAATTTGATCAAAAACAAAGATTTTTTTTCTTTTTTTGTTGCTATGTGATGGAGGGAGTAAAAATAAATAAATTTACTGTACAATATAAAGCGCCTTGAGGCGACTGTTGTTGTGATTTGTCGCTAAATTCTCAGCTCTCAGCGAAGGCGGTCGCACTTTTCTCCTCTCCTCTCCCTTATCTTCCCTGCTTAGCTTCTTATGTCCTTGTCTTTTCTCGTGCTTTTATTACTTTTCCCTGGAACACTCTCTCACAGTCTGTTCTCTAAAACCTAAAAGAGGAATTATGGATTTGATCAACTGGTCTCTGAATGCAATTGACACCCCTTCAACGAGAAGTCTGGGCTTGGGTGAGCCTGAGTGCTGAAGATATCTACCTTTTCGGAACCATGATAACAGGGTTCTTGCTGATCAGATCTGGCTTGGCCCTGGCTTATCGAAGAATTAAGGAAGCGGAACCGGCTGTTCAAACCCCCACAAAGCTGCCCGCTGGGATTAAAACGATGGGTCGAAATGGGTCATTGAGTGCAACACAGATGAGATCTTGGAGAACCGCACGGCTGCCGTGAATACTCAGAACAAGACCTCTGAGTGCAAACTGATTACATCTGGAGGGGCTCGCTCGGAATAACACCTCTGGGCACAAATTGATCACATCTTGGGAAGCGCACCGCAGTTGTGAGTTCTCAGAACCTGCTCTTTGACCAGAAGAATGACAACACCACGGAACGTAAGTTTGGATAACATCACGGAGAAGCTCACGGCTCTCCAACGGGAGATTGAGAGACCAGTGTTGGACTGTTAGAACAGCTTTGAAATTCTTATGAGTTGTTCGCACTAAAGTTAAAAACCATCATCATTTCATGCGGCTACCCCTTCGGTGCCAGCTGTGGGCTCAAGGCTGGAGCCGAACAAAAACTCCCTGATAACGACTGTGTTGAGTCTGTTCCTTCCCATTCCATACAAGGCCACCTGAGTTGGCTGGAAGACTGTTTACTTAGCCTGGCAGGGCGAAGGACACTGTCTCAGCTTGACTCTGGACTTACACACACACATACACATACACTGATATGCACACACTGATCCCCCCTCCCTTTCCAAACGCCTTCGATGCTTGTGCCCTACCGGGGAAGATGGCAGTCGACTGGACCAGCGCAGACATGCTGCAGGACCGGAAGCGCTGTCTACACCGGCTCTCTCTTACCCTTTACCCGCCCCTGTTGCTTGTCTTGTGTTTCTATGGTGTATTGATAGTCATGTGCTTTTTGTGCTGAGGTGTTTTTTTTCTGTTATCAAACTGTTTTCCCACTAGGAGCTCAGTCTGAGTGGAGTTTTTTTCTCCTCCTCTCTCCTCATGTTACATATTTTCGTTGTTTTTTTTCCTATCAGCCTACCTTTCTGACATGTCTCCCCAATGTGATGTTTGTGTAAAGTTGGTCAGAAGGTTCCTTTGTAAGTGCGCATGCGCCATTAGCGTGCTGCCTGCTGTAACCCTAATTTCCCTTGGGATTAATAAAGTATATTGATTGATTGATTGATTGATTGATATAAAAATTGAATTGAATTGAAATAAAAATAAGTAGTAAAAATTAGTGCTGTCAGCGTTAATCTCGTTAAAATGATGTTAACGACTTAACCGCATTAACGCGGCAAATCTCCGTTAGCAAGTTAACAGGCATCGCCCCGTGCGAGGCGCTGCATGGAGCTAACGCATTAGCCCCTCGCACGGGGCGATCCACATTAACTTGCTAACAGAGATTTGCCGCGTTAACGTCGGTTATGGCGTTAACGTCATTTTAACAAGATTAATGCTGACAGCACTAGTAAAAATAAATATCAGTATACACCCCACAAATACCAGCAAATTGTTTTTGTTTCCTTGTTTTCCTTCCTTCCTTTTTCAGTTCCTCTATTTCTTAGGGAGCTACTAGTTGTTTTGATGTTAGTCTAGCCATAGCCCCTCTCACTGGGATTAAATGTGTCATATCATTTCAAAAATTCCCTATTCTTATCCTTTGTACACTTACGGCTTCTTGTTCCAATAACCCGTTTTTCATCGCCGTGTCCTGGTTCCTCAACCCCAGACCTTTAATCCGTTGGATGGCCAAGCCAACATGGCTTTAGTTCTGTATCTCTTGCTTATACAAAGGTAGTCATCGGGTACGAATAACTCCTCCCTGTCCTTACTACTATTCGTCTTCCTACCCAAAAAATCCATAATCCATCTAAACATTTGACCATTTACACCCACTTCCCTAATTTTAATAGACCTTCCCTCCACATCATATCATATGCTTTCGCTATATCAAAAAAGACCTCCAGTACACTCTCCATATTCACTTGAGCCTTCTTTGTCTCATATTTTAAACATAATGCTGGATCCATTGTAGCCCTCCCTCTGCTAAAACCAGTCTGATACTTAGTCAAATATCCTCTCTTTTCCACAAAGTACACTAGTCTTTCATTTATCATTCTCTTCATTATTTTGCAGGTGTTGGATGTTAAAGCCATTGGTCTGTAGTGTTCTAACTTTGTATAATCCCTCCCTTGTTTACGTACTGCTAGGACCTGGTGAGTGCTGGGGTTTTTCCACAGGGTCATGGTTTCCACCCCTGGGTGCAGTCACTGCATTCCTGCATGTCTCCACACTTGCTGGCAATTGAGCTCCCAGTATTTAAGAGCAGTGCTCACCACTATTCTTCGCCAAGTCTCCAGCTAACCACAGTTAGTGCTGGCCACCATAGTGTTTCACAGAAAGAGATTTTTGTTCAGAGAAATATTTATTGAACATGTTTTCCTTCCCTCGGCCATCCTGTTGTCTGCGACCTCCATCCTCCAGCAATACACTCCTTCATCCTGAAGCTGGTTTGTACTCGGCAGCTCTTTGCATCACAGCACCTCTTGGATTCACTCACCTGCCTTCCCTCCAGTCACAGTACTCAATTGGATCACCTTTGGATCGCGGATGTCAGAGAACCTCATGGAAATAATAAAACCCAGTCTTCCTCTGCAGGACCAAGTCCAATATACACAGGTGTCGAACTCCAGGCCTCAAGGGCCAGTGTCCTGCAGGTTTTAGATGTGTCCTTGATCCAACACAGCTGATTTAAATGGCTAAATTACCTCCTCAACATGTCTTGAAGTTCTCCAGAGGCCTGGTAATGAACTAATCATTTGATTCAGGTGTGTTGACACAGGGTGATATCTAAAACCTGTAGGACACCCGCCCTCGAGGCCTGGAGTTCAACACCCCTGCTGTAGACCATTATCCATTTTATCATGTCATTGTTTCTCTTATATTTCATTATATTTTAGCTTCTGCTAGCTTGCTATAATTCTTACACACTGCACATATACAGTATGATAGCGACCCTCTCATGGTTAGTCCATTACTGCCATGTGGCACAAACATTAACTGGACCCCTAATCACCGGGGGGGGTGCCGCCTTTCTGTATATAAAAATGAAAACAGTCTCTGTGATGTTTCGTAGATTACTGATTGTCTCTACAAACCGCACATAAACATGGTTATCCATCAAAGTGTTTCTACAGCACAGTTCCTGAAACAAGCTGCAATGGAAAATTACTTTCTCTTTTCTCTTTTTTTGCTCTTACGTTTTTGCTACTGATGCAATAAATCAAAGGAAAACAGTTTTTCTTATTGTTGTTTGTACACACAAAACTCATAAAAGTAAGACAACAAAGTAAGATTATTCCAGACGTCAGCCACACAGACTCAAAAATGAGAACTGTTTATGCATTTGTTGACAAAGATGAATTTTTGAGCATGATTTCTTTGAAAACCCCAAACAACAACATTTTTAGTGGACTTTTTACTTTTTCTACTTTTAACAGAACAAACACATGAATAAATAATGTGCTTTTCCTTCTCTGTTTTGCGGAGAGAAATTTCATATTTTTAATTTGTTTTCTTCCTCGTCTTTGAGTCAGATGTATTAGGAGAAAAAGGTTTCCTTTAAAAAGACGATTTAAGTAAAGTTGCCACAGAATACGAAAGACCATCGATGCAGAATACTTTATCCTCCCTCCAAAGACAAGAGAGAAAATACATAAAATATAAGACACAGACAACCAAAGGAAACAATAAATACACCTATCAATAAATTACCACTCTTAAATTTTTTTTTTGCATTGTTGTAAAATAATATATAATATATATATTATATATCATTATATTATATATAATGATGTTTTTAGAGTTAAACAACTTCTCTGCCATATATAAAATCCTGTGTTGTCTCAACACAATAATGGGAGGACTTTTATGAATTATTACACTTTAATGTAAAAGAAATGTCGCTAATAGTTTGCATCTTGTCTAAATGTAACGAGAGGTAATGTGATTTTTTTTTTCAATTTTTGAAAAATGCTTTTCAAATTTCTCAGTTTTCTCTGTCTGATCCTACTGAATCTGGTTAACATGTAAACTGTGGTTATTCAGTTCAGTTTTATTCATATAGCACCAAATCACAACAACAGTCGACTCAAGGTGTTTCATATTGTAAGACAAATATCCTCTAATAATAGACATTATTCCTTGTGAATTATTTTGACTTTGACATTCAGGGCTCTGCATGGACAAGCACCAACCTATATCAGAGATCTTTTACTAGTGATGTGCGGATCGATACTGAAATATCGATTCCTCCGATACCAGTCATTTATGTTCTAGAATCGATTCTGACATTAAAATATTGGTATTTTAGTAATTTGGGGTAAATTTGTAGTTTATCATTAACAGGAACACAGTGGAAACAAAACTATATCATTCGGATTGTCTGCATTGGAAGGAACTACTTCCTCTTCCGCCTTTCATAATCATGTGCGAAATATGGCTGTATAAATGTGTCCAGCCCCTTTGCGTGCGCACTCACAACAATGGCTGAGCGTAATTGGAGTCATGTGTGGACGTATTTTACCTCCACAAACAGCCGAGACGCAGTTTGCGATACATGTGGCAAGAAAGTGAGGTGTTGTGGCAACACCACTAACCTCGTCACACACCTCACAGTAAATCATATCACAGAATATGACGAGTGTATGTTGAGGCGAACTGAAGAGGAGGAGAGGGAGAGGTGCTGCTAGGCAGTCCTTTAGTGCTGCAGGCAGGCAACATGTTCAAATAGCGCACAACTTCAGTTTTTTTATTTCTATATGATAATTCTGCTTGTAGAACAAGTAAGAACATGCAAGAACAAGTAGTCTGATGTCCCGTAATCATTATGAAGCTATAATTTGACATACAGTAAAAGATACAATAAATAAAATAAGTTTTTGTACAGAGTATCGGTATCGGATCAGTATCGTCGATACCACCCTGAATTTTACTTGGTATCAGATCGGAAAGGAAATCAGTGGTATCGCACATCACTATCTTTTACATCAGTACATCCCCAGGTCATGTGATCAGGGCTTGCTGGTCGTCCAACATACGAGGCTGAAAACGAAAGGCGATAGAGCGTTTGTAACTGTGGCCCCCGGACTCTGGAACTCCCCTCCTTTGAGCCTGAGATCTGTGGACTCAGTGGTTTTATTTAAAAAACAGCTAAAAACTCATCTTTTTAAACTTGTTTTTGGTTGATTTCTGTTTTTATGTTCTAGTTTTTCTGTGAAGCACCTTGTGATTTTTTTCTTGAAAGGTGCTATATAAATAAAATTTTACTTACTTTACTTTATTTATTATTTATTTAAACTTTTTAGAGAACCGGCTCTTTCAGCTCCCAACCGGCTCTTCAGGTTGTTTTGTTGCTTTAATTAATTTATTATTAACAACAATATAAAATTATGCACAAAAGGAATTACTAATGTAAAAAACATTGTTTTATTTATATATGTTTATATATAAATAAATGCGGTGGCCCCTAGAGACAAAGCACGTACAAACTCCAAAGCACATTTCTAGCATTAACTGAATTTCCAAAACAGAGCTACCTAGATCACTTAAATTACACAATTGAAAGCATATGTGTATTGTTTGTGTATTTATACACAAGCACTCATATATATTCAAATAATTTAAAAAAAAATGTTCATTTACCTGTTACTACCACACACCAAATCCGGTCGTTGGTACTTCCTGTCTTGTGTAACAACTAGGTAACAAAAGCGCAACACTGCGTCTAGCATCCTGGAGCACTTCTGTTGTGTTTTGTACATGCTTCGGAGTTTTTACATGTTTTGGAATTTTTAGATGTTTTGAAGTTTGTACGTGCTTTGTCTCTAGGGGCCACGGTAAATATACTTTTATTTATTCACTCCACATAAAATGTAATAAATAAATCATATAATAAAAAAAACAGCTATTTAAATTTTCAGCTTTTTCCTTTTAAACAAATTTAAAGTGAAACAACACAAAACACTGCAAACCACAACACAATTAAATATAAATATGAAAAAATATGAAATCAAAAAGAAGATGCACATTCTCTGTCATATGGGCCTGCATGAATAAACTTTCTGTTAGGAGGATTTAAACGGGTGGATTTAGTGGCAGAATCACACATGGGCTCGGGATAGCGGTGATGCAGATTTATTTACAGTGATAGGAGAATATTTACAAGGGAAGGGGCTATGTACAGTGACAGGGTAAATGTGCGAGGAGACAGAGCCAAGGGGATGAAACGGAGGCGAGGTATGCGGGAGGATAGGTGGCGCACCGGAGCTACCTGAGGATGAGGGACAAACAGAATTAGGGGATAACGTCAAAAATCGAGAGTTAAACTTAGGTGGATGGGGAGTAGTTGGAGAGCTTACTTGAAACACAGAAATACAGGAATGGGCAGTGGTCAGAGGCTGGTGCGAGGTAAATCTCCGTCACAGATCCGAGGAGGCCAGCACAAAACGAAACAGGCAGGCGAGACAGGCTAGTGCAGAGGGAAAGCAGGCAGGAGACGGATCTTAAAACATGCAGCACAGTAGCGTGGAATCAACAGACTCATCTTACAAAAACACGTTACCACTTGTGGAAGCGGCAATACTCCGACACCAGACGTCCGTCACACAGCTCCATAAATGCTCCCACTGATGACGTCCGATGCGCCGCAGGTGTGCCGGAATGCCATCAAGTACCGCGCCGCCTACCTGTGCCGAAAAGGGAAACAAAACCCAGGAACAACAACACACATGCCCACCAACTCCTAATAGTACCCCCACCCCCCCAATGGACGCCTCCCAGCAGCCCTCTAGGCTTGTCAGGATGCCTCCTGTAAAAATCCGTAATAAGACCCGGGTCCACAATAAAGGCCCCAGGGATCCAGGAGCGCTCCTCCGGGCCATACCCTTCCCAGTCTACCAGAAACTGAAAACCACGGCCACGACGGCGCATGTCCAGCAGTTGCCGGACCGAATAGGTTGGGCTGCCGTCCACAACCCGGGCGGGTGGAGAGGGTTCCGAGGGTGGGCACAGCGGGCTGCGAGAGACAGGCTTGAGTTGAGAAACATGAAACGTGGGATGAACCTTCATGGAGGCCGGCAGCTGCAGTCTCACAGAAACAGGGTTGATGATACGTTGGATGGTGAAAGGACCCAGGAAGCGAGGAGCAAGCTTCCTGGACATGCACTTCAGAGGAACATTTGCAGAGGACAACCAAACCTGTTGGCCCACGGTGTATCGAGGCGCAGGCGTTCTCCTCCGATCAGCAGCACGGCAAGTCTGAGTTGTGGTCCGGAGCAGCGCTGCCTTAGTTTGGCACCAGATCCTCCGACTGAGACGTAAATGGTCCTGTACCGCCGGGACTGCAATCTCCGCCTCCTGAGAAGGAAACAGTGGTGGCTGATACCCGAGACATATCTCCAAAGGAGCGAAACCAGCAGCTATCGAGTTGAGTGAGTTATAAGCATATTCAATCCAGGTGAGATGAGAACTCCAGGAAGTGGGGTTAGTGGAGGCTGCACAGCGCAGGGTGGATTCCAGCTGCTGATTTGCCCTTTCAGTCTGTCCATTGCACTGTGGGCGATAGCCCAAGGAAAGGCTCACCCCCACCCCCAAAGCAGCACAAAAGACCCTCCACACCCGAGAAACAAACTGAGCCCCCTGTCTGACACAATGTCCAGAGGAATCCCGTGTAACCGAAAAACGTGATCAATGAGCAAGCGAGCAGTTTCGAGGGCAGAAGGGAGCTTAGATAGAGGGACAAAATGAGCCACCTTGGAGAACCTGTCAACGATGGTGAAGATAACCGAGTGGTTAGAGGAACGTGGCAACGCTGTAACAAAGTCCACCGCAATATGCGACCAGGGCCGACCCGGGACGGGCAGGAGGTGTAGCAGCCCGGGAGGGGCCTGGTGATGGCTCTTATTGCACACACAGGTGTCACTGGCTAGCACATATTCGCAGGCATCACTCTCCAATGCGGGCCACCAAAAGGAGCGCCTCAACAGGGAAACCGTACAACGCACGCCAGGGTGACAGGCGAAGCAAGAAGCGTGAACCCAGTGCAGGACGCGCGCGCACATGGCAGACGGGACAAACAGCTTGCCAGGCGGGCCCAAACCGGGATCCGGTTCCTGCCGCTGCGCACGGCGCACCAGGCTCTCGATTTCCCACGTCACAGCCCCCACCACGCAGGTCGAGGGGATGATAGTAGTTGCTCCCGTAGACTCAGATTCGGGGGAGAATTGACGGGACAAGGCATCAGGTTTAGTGTTGCTGGAACCCAGTCGGAAAGAGATAGTAAAATTAAACCGGCTAAAAAACAGCTGCCACCTGGCCTGCCTGGAGTTGAGCCGCTTTGCGCTCCGAATGTAGGAGAGATTTTTATTGTCAGTCCAAATCACAAACGGCTGTTCCGCCCCCTCTAACCAGTGACGCCACTCTTCCAGAGCCAGCTTAACCAGCTCGCGGTTACCTACGTCATAGTTCCTCTCAGCTGAGGAAAACCACCGCGAAAAAAAAGCGCATGGATGGAGATGGCCATCGTCGGGTGAGCGCTGAGACAACACGGCTCCCGCACCCGCATCAGAAGCATCCACCTCCACAACAAACTGTCTGGAACTACTGGGGTGGGCGAGAATGGGCGCGGAGCAAAACAACTCTCAACCGGGAAAACGCCTGCTCGGCCTCAGGCGACCAACTGAAAACTCGAGCCGGGGACGTCAGCCTAGTAAGCGGAAGAGTGATCTGACTGTAGTTTTTAATGAACCGGCGATAAAAATTAGCAAACCCCAGAAACCTCTGCAACTGTTTGCGTGTGGAGGGAGTCAGCCAGTCAGCGATCGCTCTGATTTTACCAGGATCGGGCCTAACCTGCCCCTTCGCATGTACATAGCCCAGGAACGACACAGAACTAGCATGAAACTCACACTTTTCCACTTTCAGAAAAAGCTTGTTTTCCAGAAGCCGCTGCAAAACACTGCGCACCTGCTGAACATGTTCCTCAAAAGACCTGGAAAAAACAAGAATATTATCCAAGTGGACAAACACACACCGATTCAAAAATTCCCGTAGCACATCATTAATCAACGCTTGAAACACCGCCGGCGGGTTTGTCAGACCGAAAGGCATTACCAGGTATTCATAATGTCCTCGCGGCGTGTTGAAGGCCGTCTTCCACTTGTCTCCCTGGCGTATGCGCACCAGGTGGCGCATTGCGAAGGTCCAGTTTTGTGAAAATGGCCGTGTCCTGTAGGGGTTCAAAAGCAGAAGAGATCAGAGGAAGGGGATATTTATTCTTCACAGCTATGTCTTTGAGACCCTAAAATCAATGCAGGGCCTGAGAGATCCATCATTTTTGTCCACAAAGAAAAAACCCGCCGCCAACGGCGAAGACGACGGACGAATTAAGCCCGCCTCCAGTGACTCCGTGATATACCTCTCCATGGCCACCTTCTCAGGACCAGAGAGGTTGTACAGCCGGCTGGTGGGCAGCGGAGCCCCAGGCAACAGTTCAATGCTACAATCATAAGGACGATGGGGGGGAAGCGAGAGCGCACAGTGTTTACTGAAAACCGCCTCCAGATCATGATACTGCTCAGGTACAGATGAGAGATCCAACTCGTCAGGTGCGACGGTGGAAGGGCAGACTGTAAACAGTGAGACAAGCAGTGGCTACTCCAACTCTCAATGTGACGGGTGGACCAATTAATGTGAGGATTATGACACTTGAACCACGGGTAACCTAAAACGATGGGAGACTCAGGGGAGGAAAAAACAAAAAACCGAAGAAGCTTGCGATGATTACCAGAAAGTATCAATGAAACTGGTTCAGTCTCGTGAGTGACTAAGGGCAGTGACTGTCCGTTAAGAGCCATAACAGAGATGGGGACCTGCAGGGGCCGTGTCTTAATGCCGAGATGACGCGCGAGACCGCTGTCAATAAGGTTCTGCTCAGCGCCAGAATCCAAAAGTGCATTAGTGGAGAAAATACCAGACGCATTATTCACGATAGCAGGGAGCTGCATGCGGGGGACCCGGGAGAGAGAGGAAGTGCCACCCACCAGTACCCCCACAGTTACTGGTGGGCGCCATCTTTTCACCGCAATGGGCAGGCGGACACAAAATGACCTGACTGGCCACAATACAAACACAACCGCCCCTCAAACCTCCTCCGACGCTCCTCCGGAGTAAGCCTCGTACGACCCAGCTGCATCGGTTCCTCAGTAGTGTGCTGCTGGAGGAGACCATGCGTGGGCCGGACTGGAAGGAGGAAGAGGACGGGAGACCGCGCGCACCGCAGCGTACTCTCCCAACCCAGCACGAGACTGGCTTCCCCTCTCTCTCTCTCGCTTGCGAAGGCGATTGTCGATTTGCATGGCCAGGTTAACGAGAGCCTCAAAACTCTCGGGTTTGTCACGAGTGGCGAGCTCATCTTTCATGCGATCGTTTAACCCGACGATGAAAGCCCCGCGTAGCGCGTCATCACCCCACCCCGTCTCATCGGCTTTAACCCGGAAATTGATAGAGAACCCCGCTACCGACTGGCTCCCTTGTCGGAGCCCGTGCAACTGTCGCGTGGCTTCGTCAGAGCGCAGGGGGTGATGAAACACAGCCTTAAAATCCTGAACAAACTGTACATACGTGACAGTCTCTAGAGGGTGGAGAGCGAGATAAGATTCGGCCCAGTTCAAAGCACGATCACGGAGGGCACCGATAATATGTGAAATCTTAGAGGCATCATCAGAAAACGCTTGGGGAAACCGCTGAAAAAGCAGGGAAACCTGAATCAAAAAGCCCCCACAACGACCCAGCTCTCCCGTGAAAGGCACCAGAGCCGGAGGAGCGGGGTCGCGAACATAGCGCGAACTCTGCGGAACGGGCAGTACGGGTGGGGAGGACGGGACACTGGGAACGGCTGGAGGAGCTAACCGGGCTAGAGTCTCTTGGATGGCTGTCAGGGTCTCATTAACCCGACCAGCCCATTGCTCGGATTCCTTAAACTGCCGAGTTAAGCTCGACAGAGACTTCTCGTGTTTCTGGAGTAAGTCGCCGGGAGCGGGATCTGTGCGTTCTGCCGAATCCATAAGAGTGGAACAGGAACAACAACACACATGCCCACCAACTCCTAATACTTTCTGAATCCTTTATCATCCGCAACTGAAAATAGTTGTGGATGATTACTATACCTTTCTTTTTTTTTTTTTTTTTTTTTTTTTTTTTTTTTTTACCCGTCCCGTTTGGTTCTTTTGCCATCAGAATTATTGTCTAAAGGCGAAGAAAGATGCCCAACGGATTTACTTTACCAAATTGACCATCCCAGCCTTGCCGTAATGGTCTATTTGATTCACCTTTTATTGTTTATTTTATTTTCACTTGCTGAATACGGGACAGACTTGACTGGGGGAAAGAAAGAGGGAAAGAAAAACAGCTGAGAAGAGGGACGGGGAAAAAGGGCAAAAAACAAAAACCAACAGAATAAGCAGACAAAAAATACATATCGATCACCTGGATCACCTGTTGAGAAAGAAAAAAGAAAGCAAGCAGAAGAAAACGAGAGTAATAAACAACATCACAATGATATATGGGAATATGACAGTAAATAATAAATATTAAACATTATTGTGCAGCACTTAAGATCGACAGCGCACAGTGTGCTTTGAGGTAAGAGCCAAAAAGGGTGTAGTTTGTGTGTGTGAGCACCTGTGTGTACACCTGTGAGCATGGACGCGCTTGTTTTTAAAAGGTTCCTTCATGTAATGATCTGCTAGAGGGTGTGGGGGGGCCACTGCCCCGTCCTCCAGGGCATGAAGCAGGTATGGAGGAGATCAAAACTCCAGACATCCAGAGGCCCCCAGAACACAAGAGACCAAGGAAGACCAACAGAGGGGCAGCCGCGCCACTGTCCCAGAAAGAGCTGAGGAGAGTCCCAGATGAGGGGTCACTCAGCAGCCACGGAGCAGAAGCCAGGGGGGGTTGCAGTGACGTGCCCGTGAGCTCCGCCGGCAGCCAGCTGTGCCTGAGTGACCGAGCCCCAGGCCGAGAGGCCGAGGGCACCCCACCTCCGAAGTGGCCCGAGCGAGCCCCAGGCTCCAGGCCCGATTAGCAGCCGCCAAGGAGTGAGCCGGTGTGTACCTGGGCGCCCACCCCCGGACACAAAGAACCACCAACGCATCGATGTCTGAGGGCGTCCGCCACCGGTAGGGGAAGTGGTGGGGGGAGATAGGCCTCCATACCTTGGAGGGCCTGAGATGTCCCCAGAGAGGTGGCGTCTGATACCCAACCTGACATATAGACACAGACATACAGGCACACACAGATACAAACATCCATTCCCACCCTCATGTTCTCATAAGCAATTACTCCACACTCAACCAACGTGGAGGCAGACATAAAGAGATGCTGTACACACAATCACACTCCCCAAGCGTACTCTAAGAACCGGGTCTAGGTACCCTTGCCCCTGGAGGGGGAAACTGCACCCAGACCCAGGTGGTGTTACCCTTTTCCCTGCAGTGGGGAGAAGCAGACTGCCCCGACTCCGCAGCAGCAGGGAGGCCCCACACACCAGACCCCAGTCGGACGGCCAACTCCTCCTCCTAGCCCCCCCGCTCCAGCAGGCCGCAGAGACCGGGGGTGTGAGAAGACTCCAAACCTCCCTCCACCCGCTCATATGTAGTGTTGATGTATGTGTGTTCTAAGGTGCATTTAAAACCCAGGAGGGCATGGAGCTACCTGCCAGAGCAGCAGGTAAGCGCATAGCCCCTCCTGATAGCCCTCAATGTCTACGTGTATTTAAAATTGAGAGGTGGGCAACGACGCCAGGGGTGAGGTTGTACACCCTGATGGTAATTTGGATTCCGTGTAGCCTGCCCACCCCCAAGATCCTATATGTATGTGTAATGAGAGTGTGAGTAATGTGAATGTCTAAGTTGTGGGATAAAATTGAGGCAGAGGCAGCCAGAAGGGGACAGAGGGGGGGATGCCTCCTCTGCACCCTGGTGACACACTCCTACCCCAAGGCCCTGCATGTGTGGGTGATTGTGGTGGAGCGGGAAGAGGGAGGCAGCTGGAGATAGGGAGGGAAGGAAGGGAGGGGCAAGTGACCCCTCCCTGGGGCCAGCTCCCCCGCTGACCCCAGTAGGCACCCCCATACTCTGCAACCCGCCAGGGAAAGGGGGCCCAGGCCCATCCGGACCAGGGCCCAGCGCAGCAGCGCCGCCCGGCCCCACAGAGCCCGGGACAGTCCACCCGACCCCACCACAGAGAAAACTGCACCCACCCCATCATCCACTCATCTTCCAGACTACACAAGACAATAGACGCCCAGGTTGAGATCTTCCTCCACCTCTCCTGTATCTCCCCCTCCTGCAGAGAGAGTTCCTGAAGAGAGGAAAGCTACTGCAAGATGTGACAACCTCCCCCACCAGTTGAAGAGTCCCCCAGGTGGCTCGATGCACCGGCAGCACCCTGCGCCAGGGCTGGGCCCCCATACACCCACCCGCCCACAACCCCGGCAACACACCAACCAGGACCCAAGCCCCTGAGGCCCAGCCAGGGCCCCAGCCCAGAGACAGAGCGCCCCCAGAACCTCACGCCCATCCCGGACCCACCCAGGGGCAGCCAGGCTACCAGGTCAGTAACCCACGTCCATCAGCACAGACCCTCCCCTAGCCCCGCTGCACGCAGCCACAAGGAAACCGTCACCTAAGAGCCAACAGAGCCCCTAATTGGCCATGACCGCTACCCCGGGTTGAGCCCCCCAAGGAAGATGCTCCTGGGGAACCCCCCGATGCCCTAAGCCTGTCCCTACCCCCACACCAATCACAACAGTGAAGGTGGGACCAAACTATGACCCCCCCACCCCCACTAGGTGATGGAGCTGATCAAAGGAGCCCAGAGCAATTGATCTGATGTGGTGGCAGAGGCTGTATCAAGACTAATGTAATCTAATAGATAATTTCTATATTGGTTAGAATTAAGATTATTTTTATTTTTCCAGTTCATGAGGACTGTTTTCTTGGCTATGCATGGGCAGTGAAAACCATATGGGCTATATTCTTTTCTGTAGTGACATTATCTAAGCTGCCCAACAAACACACTAAAGGAGAAGTTGGAACGTTACATTTCAGACACTTTGATAAGTCTTCACATATCTCACGCCAAAACTTCTGAACTGGTGGACAGAACCAAAGAGCGTGGATATAATTGTCCGGTGAGTTGTTTTGGCAGTGTGAGCAGTTGTTCGTAGACGTAAAGCCCATCTTGAACATCCGATGACCTGTATAGTGCCCTCTATGTAGTATTTTGTATTGAATTAATTGAAGACTGGGATTTCTAATTAGATGAAAGGTTTTTAAGCAAATCTGAGACCAGAAGTTTTGGTCTAAGTTAACTGATAAATCCGCTTCCCATTTTGCAATAGGAAGTGATATTGATTCATCTGTTTTAGAAAGCATTCTGTATATTTTGGATAGTAATTTGGGGGTTTTAAGAGTAAGAACACTGTAAAACCTGACAAGTTAAGTTAACTCAAATGATTTGGGGAAACCGATTGCACCAATTGATTCAAGCTTTATAACTTAAACAGTTTTGGGTTATTTAAGTACTTCATTTGAGTCCTGAGAACCCAAAGCAAATATGATAATGTAACTCAAATGCATTATGTTCATTTACTCATTGTATTTAGTATGTTTTAACTTAAACCATTAAATTTGTTGTACTAAGATGCTGTATTTATTCAAACTTATTTAAAGTGTTACATGCTCATATTCAAATTAAGTTAAATTAACTTAAATAGTTGTATTTAAACAACTTAATCCAATTGGGGAAACCGATTGCACCAAATGGTTCAAGTACTATTAACACAAAACCAAGCTATTGTTCTTTCCATTCAGTTTTTATTAACTTTAACTGCAGAGAAAATACAGAATGAATACAACCATACTTTCAGTCATAAACTATGACTGCTAAAGCCATTATCAAATAACAAATCATTAGGAATTTTAAAACTTTCGCTTTTAGGGAATTTTGAATGTTTTTTGTAGCATTTTGAAAATCGATTAAATATACAAAACACAAATTTAGTAATGTAGACCTGCTACATAGGTGTACATCATAAAAAACAATAGTCTAGAGGCAATTAGAGCCATAACAATCACAATTTTAAGTAACATTTAGTATAATAATGAAATCACATTCACTACAGCAATGCAACTATAGAAAACAGCTGAACTAAGGATGTCACTAACAAAAAATATTGTCAAAGGTATTTGTGGCTTCTCAACAGTTTTGCCCAGACCTCGAATCAAGTGAACTGGCACTCATCACACAATTAAAAAATAAAGCTTGAAAGTATACTGTACATGTTGACTAATTATCAGTTATCTTCCAAAAGATTTCCATGTAACTAAAATATATTTTTAGAAATAAGCTTAAGATTACACACTATGTGAAGATTTTTTTTCAATCACAAACAAAACGTCAAATATGGATTGTCTCCTTATTCTTAGCTTTCTCCACATTGCTTTTTAGAAAGCAAATTACCCTGAACAAATAAAACTATCGAAGCCATTCACAGATAACTGAAAAAGCACGAATATACTGACAGTGAAAAACAAACATCGTCTACACAAGCTCATTTTTTAGTGTCTGCAATTTTGGTTTTAGTTGCTTTCTCTCATCGTCTAGCTTCAGCAACACTACTTGAATGAACTCAAAAAAGCCAGTACACTTCTCAGGATAGCTCAGATGCAGAGCATAGATTAGCCCAAACAAACACACCAGTGCATCAGTCCATGAGTGATGAGTCATAACAACCTGATCTTCAAGTACTATGAACACTTGGCGTGGTGAGAAAGGAACTCCTCCAGGCAACTCCTCTTCATCGACATCAGCAACCAGAGCAATTGTGGCTTCATAGAACTCTATTTCATCCTAAGATATAATACAGAGTGCACAATTATTCATCTGTAATATCTCTGTTAAAAGCATAAAAGCATAAATAAAGGTTATCTTATCTTATCTTATCTTATCTTATCTTATCTTATAAATACAAATGCTCAGGCACCTTTCTTCAGCTTTTCAAATTCTATATATCATAACATGTTTTAAGTTGACAGTGAAGGTTCATTTTTCATTCATCCAGGTAGTCAAATCAAGGATGAAAGAAGTTTATAAGTCATTCAACTTCACTTCTTCAACTTTCAACCCAAGTCCAGATGACTTATAAACTCCTTTCAACCTTTTTTAAATTCAAATGTGCAAATTATTGTAATACCCAAGTACCTTGCATGTTTTGAAAATCTCTGAAGAATCCTCCTTGAGGTACATTGGTAGGCCGGCCAGAGCTGCTGTTCTAGTTGCATAGATGTCGTTTTTGTCCTAGAAAATAAATAAATAAATATAAATATATATAAACATAACAATGGCAACTGCCAAGCAAGCAGAATAATAATTAGTATTTTTAAATACCTGTTTACCATATGCCAACAAAAGCTGCTCCATCCTTTCACCGACCCGTCCAGTTTTCCTCTTTTTGTATAGTCCAATCAGCTGAGGAGCATAATCATCCAGTGCAGCATAAAACACATGTGGCAGATTCTGATTGGTGATCCGATGAAATTCAAAGTAGAGCTGAGGAGAATTCCAAAAATATTATAAGCAAAACACAGCATACTATATGAGCAGCAAATGTTATATACGTAGTTGTACTTACCTGTGTCTCATCAAAGAGTGCTGGCCATCTGTCCTTGAGCTCTGATACAGGAGGAGAAGTTGTGACAATCTCTTCACGCCGGAGTGCAAAAGTGCGCATCATATGCTGATGAATGAGAGGGATGTCTCTTTCTGCTGAGGTCTTCTTGAACTCCTCTACCATCTCAAGTCTTTTGGTTTCCAGAGACTCCCTTGTTTCTCCGGAAGGATAAGAAGGAAGGAAGTTGACCTCACCTCTCCTAGGTCTTTTAATATTGGCCCTTGGTGAAGCTCCATCTGGGTTTGTTCTGCTGCGCTTTCCAGCATTCACAGTAACATCCATGATGCCAGCTTTAGCCATCTTCTTTCTTTGGTTTCCCATTTTATATCTCAGGCTATTCTTCCACCCTTCCCACCCAGTGTCAGAATTCCTCTCTTTCAGACAGGGATGTTTTCTAACTAAAGCTTCTGCAGCCTTGCCAATTTGTGTTGTACTAGGGTATGCTTTTAGTTTGTAGATTTCTTCCCCCATTGTCTCAAGTATGTTGTGTTTTTGATCTCGTGTCAGTGTAACTACTTTCCCATCTTTATCAAATGCTGCATTACCCTCTCTTAATACATGTTCCACTTCATAAGAAAATGGCGGAACAATAAAAACCTCTGGCCATCTACTAACACGCTCTGGTGAATCTATGGTATCAGTGCTATCAGTCTGAAGGATTGTGTCATCAGTGCTCGTTGAAATCTGGTCCAGCTCAACTAACCTGACAACTTTAACAGATGCTATAGCTGGCAGGTCTTCTATTTTAACCAAATTACACAAGGCATTATCAAAATCTGGGTCATGAAACTGAAGCCGAAAGTCA